>NC_056741.1:645427546-645587546 GCF_019279795.1 Protopterus annectens
AGTCATTTTACATTAAGAGGGTCAAAGTCTGCACTCTTGTGACAGGAGAGGGCTGATTTCACCTGTTTGAGTTGGGAGTTGCTGGTGGAAAGTTTATTGTGAGCTTACCTGATTGCCTGCTGACTTACCTAGTTTAAAACTTGTTTTTTTTTTCTGCTTCTGTATAAGGGCACATTTGCTTCACTTAGTAGTGATTACTGATGCCCTGTTATTATGCAATCAATAGAAGTCGTACTTTCCCTATAAAAGCTACATGTGAAATTTTCCACAGTCCCAAGCTACTTAAGGATCAATTAGTTTGCATGCTGAGAAGCACTGCCATGTTTAGTTAACTCTAGATTACATTATTACAGCACTTGCAACTATTGTTGCTCAAACAGCAACTGGTTTGCACATTGGGCAGCATCACCTTATACGTTAGCTGTAGACCACACTAAGTGAGCATCCATCCCTCATTTGGTTGCAAACACCTACCAATTTTTGTCTTGTAAAGCAGATACTAAGGATCTGCAACCATGGATAGGCACTTTCTTGCTATCTCTGCATCTAGCTTGATGGACATGAGTATCTTGAGGCAATGTAAAAATTGCCTTAAGTACACTGACAACCACTAAATTCCGGAACTGATGAATACAGTATGTGAGAGATGTAGTCACACATTGTCACTGGAGGCAAAACTCTCACAGCCAAACAGGTTGTCAGCAACACACACAGAACACTCACTGCACTTAAAAAGACCCAGACACATAAACCCACATATGTGAAGGTGTTCAAATGTAACTTACCCAAACCTCAAAGGCCTCTCAGACACAGTCCTCAGAAACTCTGCATGCACACAAGCAAGATAGCTCCCAACCCCAACACATAAAATCATATCTCATTATGTCTCAACTACCAAGCCGATAAGGCACCATAACACCACCCAACCCAATATTTTGGTTGTAGGAAACTTCATTGTGAGGTACACTGATGTCCCTCTCACCAGTTTGGATAAGGAGAAAGTTACAGTTAATTTCCTGTCAGGGACCAGGATTCATTAGATCACACATGTGCTCAGGTCACTAAACCCCAAGTGTCAGTATGACTCAGTCATAGTCCATGTGGGCATAAATAACCTGAGACTTACCTCCCTGGACTGTATGATGAGAGACATGACTGAGTTCTCAGAATATGTGTCACAGGCAGGTATAAGCCTAGCATTGAGCAGCATTATACCATCTCTAAGGATGATGCTACAATACCAACCGAAAATTATTGACTGTAGCAATTGGCTTAGTCACAGGTATCATTCCTAAGGGGTCCAATATTTGTCAGCCTGGGAGAACCTGATTGACAGGTCACACTGCTTTGCGAGGGATGGTCTTCATCTGTCATCACTAGGCTTTTGGATATTGGTCAAAACATTATCCACCCCTTTAGCGCCTTTTTCAGTCATTGCCAAACAGACAAACCTTCCAACATAGCAAAATCTATTCAGTATAAGTAAAGGTATTACTGTTCAATGCTAGGAATCTCAACAAGAAATTTAACTCCCTGGAAGCATTCCTCATCCTAGAGAATGCTAAACTCTATGCAGCTACTGAAACGAGGTTCAAAGCTATTAAAAGCACCCCAGCAGTGCATGGCTATAATGCTTTTCATATGTTCTGATCACCCACTACACAAAGGGGCAAAAAGTGGAGGTGAATCCATCGATATAAAGGATAACCATACCTCAAGATGGGTCAGACAATATGACATGCTTAAGCTATTCCATATCCTTGCTAGCTATAGGTCCCCCACTGTGAAACAGAAAACCCCATACTTCTTACCTGAATTTACTAGAATCAATTATCATTCAGCCCAATACCATTCTCATGGGTGATTTCAACTACCCCTCCATTAACTGGGAAGCATACATGACCACTAACATGCAGACTCTAAGATTTCTAGACTTTGTCAATGCAAATGCCAGGAGCAGCTAGTTTACACTCCCACGAGGGTACAGATGTCCTAGACCTGGAATAAACAAATATGGAGGTGTTGCACCCCCACAAGTGTGATGTCCTCACTGGTTAGATCAGATCACAAAGTGCTCTCTCTTGAAATAAATATAAAATTGGAACCCCAACCTAACCCCAAAATCTTTAAGAACTTTTCTAAGGCAAGCTACCGCCTATTAAGTGATGGCATAGCTAGTTTCCAAGCTCTGCAACCCAGAAAACATAGATGCCTATGCAAAGATATATGCAAAAGCACTGTAGAAGCACATAAACAGCAACTGCATAATAACAGCAGTAACAGACACAAATAAGCCTAGGACAAACTGGAAAAACAAGACACCCTGATGGACCCCTGGTATAAATAGGTTGTACAACAAAAGAAAGAAAATCCTGTCTAGACGTAAGACAGAATGTGCAACTCCCTCATTAATCTACACAAAGAAATCAAGGGACTAGTCAAGTTTTCAAAAGCAAATTTGGAGGTAAAAATAGCGTCCCAAGCTAAGTATTACCATAAGGCATTTTTAAGTTATTTCGGCAATCTGACCACATCATCTATACTCAGCCAGAAGATATGGCAAATCTGCTGGCTGATAAATTCTGCTCAAATTTCATATCCCCATCACCTCCCTTTACCCCCCCAAGAAATACCATTCACCATTCCTCTACTAGTTATCACCAAAGAAGAGTTTGCCACTTTACTTTCTAAAGTTAAAGGTGCGGCTTCAATGGATCCTGACAAATTCCTAGGAGGCTTCATAAATAGTTTGAAATAGGACCAATCAAGTCCACTATGATCTCTATTTAACCACAGCCTCCAGAATGGCTTTGCCCCCATGGAGTCAAGGACAGCAGCAGTTTGCTACAGTTTAAAAAGAAGAATTTTTTTTTGTCACCATTTCAAATTAGATCTCCCCTTATAAAACTAGAATTAACACAATATAAATCTAGATTTGTTTTAGACATTCTTCTTAATGAAAGCCCCTTAAAGAACAAATCTGTCTGGTACAGCACTTCTGAACTCACCATAGTTTCTCAATGTCTTTGGTGCTGTGATAACAAATCAGATCTATATTCAGTCTAACCAGGAAGTGATGGTATGAAAGAATAAGTTCATAATACCCACAGTGACACAGTGAGAGCAAAAAAAAAATCTTCTTTTTAAACTGTAGTAAACTGTTGATAAAGTTTATACCCTGCCTGCACAGAGTGCTACAGAACCCAGGTTTTAGTTAAAAAAATTAAACTGTAGCAAACTAACTACAGCACTCAGGTTTGACTGCAAATGCACTACCAGCTTTTAAATGCCAGTACTGCATTAAAGAAAGATCAGGATTGGCTGATTGCACCTTGCAAAACTTTACAGCTGGGGCAGTTGCCCCTCTCACTCTGCCCTAGCAATGCTATTGGGCACTATACTCAATGATCGGCCTAATAAGTGCTGAATATAGTGGACTAATCAGATCCCTAAACCTAGACACCATGTCCTTACTAATAAGCTGATCACTGAAAAAGGACTTTATTACAATAGAGGGTGCATGGTAATTGAAGGAGAGCTTGTTGTCTACATAGGTTTTCAGGTCCTTAACCTGATCAATCTTCAGGGGTGTTTTATTGATGTAATAGTTACACAGGACATCACTGCATGATTTTTGACATTTAGTTTTAGTCCATGGTAACAAGACTGGCTATTTGTTTGGGAAAGGCCATCTTGGAGGATCTTGGTATACTCTGGAGAGATTATGACGGCACCAAGTTTAGAGTGACCTGCAGACTTGGTCATCCTAAACCCCTAACATTAGCTTTGATCTCTGAGAAGTAAATGCCAAAGAAGAGTAGCCCAAACACTGAACCCTGGGATATACCACTAGTGTGAGGACTTTTGGAGGACATAGAGCCACCTGCTCTAGTTTCATGGGTTCTGTCTGTGAGCCAGTTTATTATCCAATGAGTTGCACAGTGATTAACATTTAGCTGGGAGAGTTTATCAGCAATGTGTGAGTGTGGGATAATGAAGAATGTCTTTGTGAGGTCCAGAAGTCAAGCAGGCAGGCTGGCTTGGGATGGGTCAAGAGTTTCCAGGTTACCTTTGCATTTATTTATTAATTCCAAAACCTAAGAACCTATAAATAATGATCCTCTTCATTGTCTTGCAGATAAGATTATTCAGATTTATGTTTTTATAATTACCCTGGTTCATTGAAACCTCACCTTTGTGCAGAGGGATAACTGTTGTTATCCTCCATTTGTCATGTCCTGTTTCAAACTGGCCAGCTGTCATGTTCTTATGTTTTCTGGCCCCATAAAATCAGTGTTTGGCTTTGGAATGTGCTTTGAGAACTTGTTCTTGGAAGAATTGAGAGATATGAGTGAGGGTGCAGATGTGGGTATGTGATCAAAGAATGTAGGCATGGGGTGATGCAGTTAGAGTTAAATTTATCTAGTGGGATATTGGCTATGTCCTCAAGGTCCAATTATGTGATATAATTTGCTGTTACAGCTTTTGTTCATAGGTAAGACTAGGTTAGCTTCCCCTTGCGTGCCATTTTAAGCCTAGCCAGTCTTCCTTTTGGTGCTTGAATCTATCCAATTTGTTGTTAGGTTTGCTTACAAAAATTCAACAAATGCTGTGTTTTTAATTCTTTCTGTAACTCTGTAATATACAGAGCATATCCTGTCCTACAAGAATAAGCAGCCAGTCCTGAGTACATTCAATAGGCAATTTCTGCTATATTGTTCTTTTAAATAAATCTCTTCTTTTTCAAACACTTCTCAAGGTGACTTATTAATTCATAAATTTCTTTTTCATCAATCTGAGGTGATGCAGTCTCGCTATCTTTGATATATCTTACTTATGGCACACACACTTTTGGGCACCTGCTCCCATACAACACAATAATACTAGCAATAAAGAAGTGGACTGTTTTCAGTTTTAAATCAGTAGTTGAAATCAAAAATACTGTCATGTGCGTATAATATGTTAAATGGAACCCCACTAGGATCAGTATTAGGTCCATATTTGTTTTATTTTTCATGTCCACTTCACCACTTTACAGTAGATTTGAGGTGCAAAAGCTCACAAATGATGTTAGAGTGACAAATGTGGTGACTAGCATTAGAGATCAGGCACATTTTCAGAATCATGTTGATGAACTCTATAAATGCGTCTGTACTGATTCTGAAAGATTTCCTTTTAGTGTTCAAAGGTTCATAGGTGTGTACTTGGCTAATGGCCCTGGAGCCTTTACAAGCCTATCCCATAGGATTACACTGGCATCGTGCCACCCAAACTTAGTTCCTAGTGCATCTGTTTTCTATTTCCCATTCACTCATCAAGATTTATTTTGAAGAGGGCCAGTGAGATGTTCTGCTTGACATGTATGGGAAGTCTATTCCATAGCATGGGCAGTTTCTGGGTTATGAACCTGTCCCTCCAGCATGTTCTTTTGATTGTGGTAATGAGGATGAGGTCTCTGGAGCATGTGGTGTGGAGGGATTGGGATTTCTTTAGATGTAGCATTTTTACAGAGCTGGTCAGACATGGCTTTGGAAGTCAAGCAGAGATCGCTTCTAAGTAGGCGATATGAGACAGAGAATAGTTGGAGATTTTTGAGCCTGTCCATATAGGACAAGTGTTTAAGGCCTAGGATCTTCTTTGTGAGGTACCTCCAGTTGTTGCAGGTGTGGAGACAATGACCTCTTTCTTCCTGGATGTAAAACCCTTAGTAATGAGATGTGCCACATAGAAGGACTTTCTGACCACAGTGGCAATGTGGTAGTCAAAAGAGAGATTGCTGTTAACCTGTGTTCCCAGATTTCTTATAACGTCTTCTGTGTTCAGTGGACTACCATCAATGTGGTAATTCAAGGGAACCAGGTGGTTCTGACACCAGTTGTTGGTGTCATTGAGGACTTTCTGTAGGATGTCAACATCACTTGGGAAGTTAATAATAGCTTCCAATAGGTTCTTGACCCAGAGACTCCCCAGACTCTGGAATAGACTGCTTATACAAGTCAAGCAGGGCGCCTCTTTGGCCCTCTTCAAAAGGAACCTTGATGATTGGATGAGAGATAGGAAATTCACCCCGGGGATCATGTCAGTCACCCTGCTAGACAGGGGTCCAGGGAAGTAAATACTGTGGGGATAAATAGCCAGGGAATTGTTATGGCTAGGCTTGTATAGGCCCTAGTACTGATAGCCTAGTACCAACCTATGAGCCAATGAACTTGCAATCATCTGCAAACTTTGTCAGCCAGAGTCCCTTCATGTTGGCCTGGACTTCAGAGAAGTAGATGCCAAACAGGAGAGGACCCAGGACTGAACCCTGTGGGACTCCACTCATGACTGTTCAGCAGTCTAACTTGGAGTCAGCTACTTTCACACTGTGGGTTCTATATGTGAGCCAGTTTGCAACCCACCTAGTGATATAGGGGTTGATGCCTAACTTAGTGAGTTTTTCTATGATTCCTGAGTGGGGAATGGTATCAAAGGCTATCCACAGCTCTGGTGACTGACTCAAAGAAGTTGACCAAGTTGAACAGGCATGATCTACCCTTCACAAAACCAAACTGTGTAGGATCCAGAGTTTGGAGATTCCCTATATCCTTGTTTATTAGGTCCATGGTGTTGCATATCAGACTTGTCAGGAGAGGGGATGACTGTAGCAGTGCACGAATTGGCAGGGACAAAGTCTGAGGTGAGGCTGTGATTGAACAGGACACACAGGTGAGGTGTCAGTTCACTCAGTAGTTCACTAAACCAGGAACAGGTAGAAGGCCAAACAAACAAATCCAGCACACCTGCAGAAGAATGTCAGTCCACTCCAATACTATAAGACCAATAAATCCTTTAATATGGTACAAAAATAAAAAAATATTTAAAATATACTGTAAAACAAAGGTGAACTCAAAGCATTTTTTGTCCCATCTGGCGGTGAGACTTCTTCAGGTAAAATCATTCACTGAAACCAGTACATTTAAATACAGACCACAATGCAGTCATGTTACTAATCAGCTAATAGATGAGGGCTATTCCTAATCCAATAAGTAATAGTAAAAACCTACTTAGTGAGTAAATTCCTTTTGAAACTCATTTGATCCTGTTATTACAAACAAGTATATATTTATGTATGTATACTCATGGTGTTAAATAATAAATAATGAATCATAATTCATGTTTATACAGGTATACAATTATAAAGATATGTAAAAATATGTATATAAGAATTTACATGTAAAAATATATGAGATTTTCAAAAATGCACAAATGCACAAAGCTGCATTCCTGCCTACACTGCATGGCAAAAAGTCCTACATTTGAGATACACATCCCTTACTGTAACTTTTATTGGTAATGCCTACATAATGTCCAATAATGTAACAACTAATGTGTCAACTTAACATATACTAGTGAATTTTTTGCTTGTATTTGTTCACATTAGTTCATAGGTTCATAGGTTCATACTAGGCTATCTGCCCTAGGGCATTTATAAGCCTAGCCAGACTGTGTTTGGCTTTCACCATTTTTAAATTTATAGTATACTGCGCCTCTGTCTAACAGTGACACAGAAGTGATACCACTCATCAAGATTCCTCTTGAATAGAGTCAATGAGGGACTCTGCCTAACCTGGACTGGGATTTTATTCCAGAGTGAAGGGAGCCTCTGGGTTATGAATCTGTCCCTCCAGCATGTCCTATTTATTTCAGTGCTGAGGTTCAAGTCTCTCGAGCCAGAGCTCGATGGGATTTGGATTTTCTGAGGTGCAGCATGTCCATTAAACATGGCTTTATATGTCAGGCACAGATCGCCTCTGAACAGGCAGTATGCCACTGAGTAGAGCAGTTACCTCTGAAGGTTTTTTAGCTTTAATATGCAAGAAATAGCGTAAACCTCATTTAACAGGGATAGCACACAGGCCGTGGTCTGAGCTGCCACAATAATTCTAACCTTTCTAGATGCCTTGGACCTAAATGTGTGGTTCATATGTTCATGTTTGTGTCTACTTAGGGCATTCTCTTGGATCCCTTTCTTCATGTGGTACAGGTGTTCATAGACTCTTTCTCTAAACTTCCTGTCAAGTCTTTCCTATGTAGAATGCTGAAAATTGTTGGCATAGAGCTACATAGATTACAGCTTTTGACTGACAGTTTAGTTTATGTTTTATTTTATATTCCCTGTCTCTTATGGTAAAAGATGACCTAGTAGACATGTATGAACAATAGTGGCACATATTGCATTTGGGCATAACACTCTTAACGACATAATTGTAGGTTCCATTATTGGATTCCAGAATATTTTTCAAGTTTGGACCCTGTTTGAAAACTAGTCTAGGTGGGGCTTCTATTCTCGACCTGGTAGTTGGGTCATTCCGTAGTATATTCCAGTTCTTGTTGATAATCCTCATAATCTCATAGGCATCAGAACTAAAAGGTATAATCAAACTGCCCTGTCCAAAATTATTCAGACTTATTTCAGTATTCAAATCTATTGCCGTGCTTTCTAAAATAGTTTTTCTGTCCGATATTGGTTTGTAAAAGCCCCTTGATCTCTTTGACTGGACCTCTACCAATAATTGATTCAGTAGGAAGTTTGGATAACCCCGTCTAGGAAACATTCCCTTGAGTTTTTTATATTCAATGGTAAAGTCTTCATCTTTTGTTACCATCCTTGCTTCCCTCACTAGTTGTCCCTTCACCACAGATATTTTTTGGTGAAGGGGATGGCAACTACTGAAATGTAAAAAAGTGCTTGAGTATGTTTCTTTTCTGTAGATAGTTGCTGAATAGCAACTGTTTGTGTAATCTTTGCTCAAATTGATGTCCAGGTATGCAATGTTATCTTTCCCAAAGTTAAAGGTGAAAGATAAAAATTGTGTAGTGTTATTGAAGTACATAACTAACTCATTAGCATGGGTTTGATTTCCCTCTATCAACATGAAAATTTCATCCAAAAAGCAGGTGTAGAAATGGATCTGGTGGGGGGGTCTGCCCTGGTTTCTTGACATACTCTTCCTCCTGGTAGGCCATCACAAGGATTGCTAGACTGGCCCCACAAGGTGAGCCCATTGCTACCCCTATTTTCTGGAGGTAGAATTTGTCGTTAAACATTATAAAGTTGTATGATAAAATAATGTCTAGAATTTCCCAATGAGTGTGATTTCTTCTACTGGTGCCCCTTCCTTACGTAACATGTAACTGACCCATTCTACACTCTCTTGATGGGGGATTGATGAATAGAAGTCTTTGACATCAACTGTCAGGAAATTCAAATCCTTGTTAAATTCCAGTTTGTTAATGCTAGCTAAAAAACTCCAGGAATCCTTACATATTTGCCCCTCTTTCTTGACATACGTCTTTAGTATGTGATCTACAAATATGGCACAGGAGTATGTAATACTATTCCTGGCATCTGCTAGGGCCTCATATGTGGATCAGTGAGACTTTTGTGTATTTTCAGAATTCTGAAAAGTACAGGGATTCTGGGTGCTGGCATGTTCAAGTAGTGTACTGATCCAAATCTATTTTCCCCTCAATAAACATGTCATTCAAAATTGTTCGTATCATCCTATATGCTGCATTCAGTTTGTTTCTTGAAACTTCAACATATACGTCACTTTGCAAAACTCTGAACATTTTAATTACATAGTCTGCATGGTCCATAATTACTAGCCCACCTCCTTTGTCAGGTTGCATTATCCTGACAGGAGCTTGTTTAAGTGAAATCAGTGCTTCTTTTTCCTTTTTTGTAATATTACTTAGTTCACCATACACCCCTTTACCATTATTCAGACAGTTAATAATATCCAACTCGCATATCTGTTCGTACAATGCAAGTGTGGGGAGTAATGGGGGGTTGTAAGTGCTAGCAATGTGTAATGTGTTCAGCATGTAATTATTTGGACTCAACAATACTGCTAAATTTAATTTCCTTACAGTTTTAAGTCAAGTAAAGTATTAGGCAAGTCCGTTCTATGAGTTGGTACAAAAGTGTGTTATTTAGCCAGTAAATCTACCAACATTAAGTCTACAGTTAACCCAGAAAAGTTAAACACTTTGAAGTGCTTTTCTGTGTTATAAATAATCTTATAGTTACTAGAATCACTTACTGCAGGGTTGTTCAGCGATTCCAATTGTTCCTCCTGTTGTAGTAGGGCCTGGTAGTCCTTTGTCTCAAATTGTAGTTTGAGGCTGGTTGCCGAAAATGTGGGGCCTCTTATGTAGAATTAACCATGCTCAGTTGGTCATTTCTAGAATTGGACAGTTCTGTATTTTGCTGACCTCTGTTTGCACCTCTGTTCCCCATTTTGTAACCCAAACAGCTCTGTTGGGGCGCGCTGTTCTCCTGTCATCCTTTTCTGAGTGTTTCACTTCCTGAACTAGTTGGATGCCCTGTAGATCCTCCTCTTACCTCCATCTGGCCAATCAGTGCTCTGGTTTGATATAGTGCCGGTTTTGGATATGCTGAATTAGTCTTATAGGCGTGTCTATCTCTGTTGAGCTTTTTCAGCTTACCATTCCTCAATTTAGTTAGGTGTTGTGAGGAAACTTTGTAGTTTCTCAATTTGCAGTTGGTGCTTGGAAAGGTACATACCAAAAGGGGCATTGTGCTCAATTATTGGCCTGATGAGGGAAGAGTACAGGGAGGTTATAACTTTTTTTCTGGAGGCAATGCCGTTACCTATGAGATGAGCAGTACAGAATGCCCTTCTTATCACTGTGGAGATATGGTGATCAAAGGTAAGGTTGCTTTCAATCTGGGTGCCCAGGTCTCTTACCACTGAATGCATAGTTAGGGTGTTGCTGTTAATGTGGTAGTAAGCAGGAACATTGCTCTTACCAAAAAGGATGATAATACATTTTTTTGCATTAAGTTTAAGGCCATAACTTTGGCACCAATCATTTGTTTGTGTAGGATGTTGACATAATTTGGAGATTCTATGACTACTCCCAGTTTGCAGTCATCAGCAAACTTTGCCAGCCACAGACCTTTAGTTTCTGCTTGTACTTTGGAGGAATAGATTCCAAACAGTAGAGGTCCCAGGACTGATCCTTGTGAACACCACTGGTTACAGGTCTGCTGTTGGAGGTGGATTCCTGTAATTTGACTATATGTCTTCTATAAGAGAGCCAGTTAGCAGCCAATCTAATGATATAAGGGTTGATACCTAGCTGGGTGAGTTTGTCAATAATGCCTGAGTAGGGGATAGTGTCAAAAGCCTTGGTTATGTCTAGGTAGATGGTATGCACAGATTTCCCCTCGTCTAGGGCCTTTGTGACAATCTTGAAGAAGTCCACCAGGTTTAACAGATATGATCTCCCTTTGACAAATCCAAACTGAATAGGGTCAAGGGCCTGGAGATTGCCTATATCTTTGTTGATAAAGTCCATGATGATTCATTCCATGGCCTTAAGGATGGGGCTAGTCAGGCTAATAGATCTATAGTTCCTAGGCTCAGTGGAAGCACCACCTTTGTGCAAGGGAATAATGGTGGCCATTTTCCATTCAGCTGGGATGAAGCCGGTGCATAGACTAAGATTGAAAAGAGTACTCAGTGGTGTTGCTAATTCTTGTTGGAGCCCATGTAGGATGCAGCCGGGGATGTTATCATGCCCCATAGATGCTGTGTTTTGGCCTTAGAGACGGCATTTCCAACTTGCTCTTTAAAGATACAAGGTAGGGGACAGGTGGCAGGGGTACGTATGGTGGGGACAGGGAGTGAAGTTTTCATATAACTTGTCGGCGAACAGGTTAGCTATGTCCACAGGCTCAGTATAAGTGGTATCATTAACTACCAGTTCAGCACAAATCTGGGCCTTTCATTTTAGGTTACAGATGTAACTAAAGAATGCCTTATGGTTGTCCTTAGTTGAGTAAGCTAATTTGGATTCATAGTTTGCTTTGGAGGGCTTCACAAGAAGTCTTATTTGCTTATTTAAGCTGAGTATGACGTGTTTCCAGTTTAGGGTTCATGCCCTCTTACTCTTAGACAGCAATTTCTTCCTCTTATTGTAAAGCCTGTTAATTGCAGTTGTCCACCAGGCAGGTTTGCTCTTTCTTGAGGAGCTTGTTTTGGTGCTGTCAGGTACAGCTGAGTCAATGCAGCTATACCGGTGTTTATATAAAGCATTGGTATAGAACTTGGTATAGTTGCCAGTTCCATCTGAGGGGGGAGGTGCAGTGAAGCTATTTATACCATCCTGTAAGAGGTTATAATCTGCTTTGGAGAAGTTTTTTAGTTTAGTTGCTGCCTGGGGCAGGGGGTAGGTGTGACAGTTACTTCGAATGAGACTGATTTGTTGTCAGATCTCGCCAGGGAAGACCTCACAGTGGGGTGCTACAGTGGTCCCCTATATTAGTAAGCACAAGAACCAGGATGCTGGCACCCCTTGTGTAGGTGTTAACCAGCTGGTCCAGGGCATTGGAGTTAACGAAGTCAAGCAACCTTTGGGCAAGTGAGTTTGAGCACAAGTAATTTATCCAGTCAATGGATGGGTAGTTAAAGTCACACCAAACCATGGTGTTCAGATATATCTTGATAGACTCAAGTAGATCCAAATAGTCAGAGTGGGTGTCCTGATTCATGGAGAGGGTCCTGTAGCTGGCAATGACTTGAATAGGTGTCCTGCCAACAGTTAATTGCACCTGAAGTATCTGTAGGGAATCATACCGTTTAACCAATCTGGATGTGTATTTATCTTTATTGAATATTGATACACCGCCTCCTTTAGTTTTCATGCCTTCATTTGTGGTCTGAATGTGTGGAAGGAGGTGTCATCCAGTATGGCTGGGGTGCCCTCCATAGCCTTGAACCAGTTCTCCGTGATTGCGCAAATGTCTGCATCTTCCAAGGTGAGGACTGCTTCCAGTGAGTGCAGTTTCATGTTAAGACAGCTAGCATTTAGCAGCATAATCTTGAGGTTGTTTTTAGATGGAGATTTTATGTCAAGTATTTTGTCCTTGAGACACTGCCTAAAAAAAGACAATATGGGGATGGCAAGAGCCTTAACCAGTAGCCGGAATCCCAGAGGTGGCAGATGAAGACCATTTCTGGCAAAGCATCGAGGTCTGTCGATCATGTCATCTCAGGCTCACAGATACTGGATCCCCTTAGAATGACACAAGAAACTAAACCAATTATTGAAGTCAGTTTTTTTTCCATTTGTAGTGAGCCATCATCCTAGGTGAAGGTAAAACGCTGCTTAAGGCTAGGGACATGCCTGCATGAGACACATAATCCGAGAGCTCAGTCATGTCACTCTTCATTTAGTCCAGAGAGGTATATCTCAAGTTGTTCATGCCAACATAGATTACCTGTTGTTGAGAGACTTAAATGTATGTGTGATATGGTGGATCCTAACACCTGACAGACAGCTGACCATGACCTTTTCCTTATCCAGCCTGGTGAGAGAGACATCTGTGTGTCTCAGGATGGAATCACCTGTGACTAATATGTTTGGTTTTGTGTTTTGCCTTATGGGCTTCAAAGGTAAGACACTGGGTGTGTGAGCTACTATGTGTATTGTGTTCTGCAATGTGTTTGTGTTTGGGAGGTCTCTGGTGTTTAAGTATGTTTCTGGTGTGGACTTCCACATATGTAAATATGTGTGATATGTGTTTGGGTGGAGTAGGATGCAAGGTGTGCATACAGACAACCCACTCATTGTCATGTGTACTGACTGGTGTGTGAGAGAGCATGGATTCAAGGTTCTTAATATAGTTGCATCTTTCACATGTTGAGTTTGTGTGGACTAGGAGTAGAGGGTTGTCGGTGAACATGAGACAGTTGCTACACTACCTCAGGATGCCCATGTCAACCAAGCTGGCTGGAAAAACTGTGGGAAATTGTCTGTCCATAGTGTTAGGTAACTTTATATTGTCAGGAAACGAGGTCACACTTAGGAATGGCTAGTGGGTCAGAGGTGTGTTGGTACCTCTGAGGCTAGGCTTAGTGTTCCACCTGACAGTAGAGCAGGGCCATGAAAAATCTCTGGAGGATCACAAGCAAAGTGTTAAGGGAAAATTTAACAACCAAAATGTTTGCATCTATAACCACCAATGGCGACCACCACTATGTGGCAGTGCACGATGGTGTGCTACATGCAAACAAGAGCAAACATGGGGCTTAAATAAAACAAGAAATAACCCTTTTAACTCAAACTAGCCAATAAAGACACTCTTTCTGAGATCTCGTCCAATCATCCTTGATTAGATGGGACCCAGATAGCACTCTCCTCCCACAAGGGTGCAGAAGGACCTTCACCAACAAGGATGGCTTGAATTTGATGCTCAGAAGTTATAAAACAGACCCAGAAACAGCAAACCTGGAACTGGGCTGTGTTACAGCTGAACTAGTACAGTATACAGTAAAATGTGGCAAAAAAAAAACAGTTCAGACAATTCAAACAGACAGTAGAATGCAAATACAAATTAAAAGTGCAATATAAGAGCAAAAACAGGCACTTATAATTAGTTGGAATCAACAGATGCCTCATATTTTTCAGTATCTTAGTGAACAGCTGGTTTTAATGCTCAAGTGATATCAAGCAGTCTAGATTCAACAAGTCTGAATCTGGCCTGTGCTATAAAATGCAGAAGTACTAGAAATTCAAAGTGCATAAAATCACAGTCACAACAGCAAAAACAATTTAAATAAAGCAGAAATTCACCAGCATTTCCCAGCTTAGAAGGGTGTAGGTCACACTCTCTCACCACAAGAGTCTACACTACAAACCTTCCTAATGTAAAACAACTGGTTTTGGAGCCCAAGTGCTTAAGTCAGAACTAAGACACTTCAGAATAAGAGGCACAATAGACCTTCAACCAGCAATTTCCAGCTTAGAAGGGCATATGCTATCTTCTGCTGTCCCAAGAGTTTAGACCACAAATCTGGTTTGGAACCCAAGTGCTTAAACCAGAATAACAGGCACAATAAGCCTTCACCAGCAATTCCCAACTTAGAAGGGTATAGGCCACACTCTCCTGCCATAAGAGTCTAGACCTTAAGTCTCCTAATGTTAAATAACTGGTTTTAGCCCAAGGTGTTGAAAACAGAACTAAGACACTTTCAGAAAACATAGGGAAGCCAATGCAAAAATATCCTTGCATAACAATCAATGATTTGATTTCAAAATATATGTCTTATTCAGATCTTGGAGTACAAATCTCTGAAGATATGGAGTTCAAAGAACTTGTTAATAAAACGCTTAGAAAAGGCTTTGCAATTATATGACTGGATCCTGTAGTTAGTGTCTTCAAAAAGTAGTACATTGCTTCTACAATTATTCAAGAGTCTAGTGATGACAATAATAGAATACAGAACAAGTTAATGTAATTACTCCATAAAAATATTGTTATTCTTGAGAGAATGCAGTGAAATTTTACAAAAAGGGCCTCCTCATTTAAGCATTCATAGTAAGAAATCTAGTTAAGTAACTTTAATTTATTTTCATTTTATAATGTAGGCAGAGCTGTCCATATTAGGATTTATAAATGTTTACATGAGGACATTAAAACAGCTACATTGAACATGATGTTGAATAATAATGGGAAAGGCAGTAGAAATGAATGGGTCAACACTAAAGTTTGTAAGACTTTAAAGAGGAGTCATTTTCAAGAAAGAGATGGAAAAGGCTGCCGGCCAGCATACATATGGCAAAATACTTAAGGACCTTTAAAACTAGTAAAGATGTTTGGTTTTGTGATAGTTTACATCCTGGAGATTTATTTATTTATTTGTATTTGTTTTCCATAGTAGAGCACTGACTATGACCTCTAAGGAGACCTTTAGCTGTTACCATAGACTGATACATAGAAAGACTGAAACATTCCTTCCCTCTCTCCTACCTCTTTTGAAGATGTACTGTAATACACTGCACTTACTGTCTTAGGCTTAAAAATCTGTAGCTCCAGATCTGCAATTGCATTCATCATGCAACTAATTTGAAGAGATAAACTAAATACAGTTAAATAGCACAGAAGCATTTATTTAAAATGGTATGATACTATATAAATCCTATGCTTTCTAATTTGTTATGATGTTTTGATTTTTCTGTCTTTTCCTAGACAGCTGTGTAGAATTCCAGAGTATAAATACATCCTCCCAATGGACAACCTTCAAGAATGCTACCTCTCCTGTTATAGAATTCTGGGAGTAAGTGCATGTCTTTATCTGAAACTTAATGCCTTTCATGTGTCAGGCATAGTTTGTTTAATTTGAACTATACATTATCTGATTTCCCATATGTATGATAGAAATAAAGAATTAAGTTGAGTTTGGGAGAGCATGCATTAGATTTGTTTCTTTGTTTGCTAAAGTTGGTAGATAAATACAAAAAATATTTCAACCATGACCAGTGTTCAAAGGCACAAATGTGACTAAATGATGTCAGTATTATGGGTGATATTAATTTTGACAAAACATTGCAATTAGTGGTGAAACCTAAACAATTTTTATTCAGGATGAAAGTCCCCTCACAGTCTTCAAATAATAATAATAATAATAATAATAATAATAATAATAATAGTAATAATGTTTCAATTTCTTTCAGACATGTATTTTAGGTATTTTAAAGAAATAACGAAACCATAAAACATTTCCATCAGTACTGCAATAAGGATGGATCTTCTGCCATTAACTAATTT
Organism: Protopterus annectens; assembly: GCF_019279795.1. Classification (NCBI taxonomy): domain Eukaryota; kingdom Metazoa; phylum Chordata; order Ceratodontiformes; family Protopteridae; genus Protopterus; species Protopterus annectens. Next base: position 645,444,171 of record NC_056741.1, read on the forward strand.
TCTAAAATAGAATAATTTAGAGTCATTAAAGATCACATAGAAAAACAATATAAGTTAACCTTAGTAAGTGTGAACTGATGGAGATTTAAAGAACTGCACTGCACAAGTCAACAAGGAGTCTTTATTTTTACCCATCTAACAAGCAGTCTTTATTTTTTACCCAGCTGAAATATTCAGAAAATGATTGCATTTCAAAGCATTTACTATACTTCCAAAATCAAAAGGAAAACAATCAGAAATATATCTGTATAATTAATCTGTATTTCACTTTATTTTTAGTTTCATAGCTAAACTGTTATATTTTTATATAGTAATCCAACAACATTTTGTCAATGTTCACGTTTTAACTTAAATCTATTTGAAGTCATAGTAATAATAGTGATTTCTCTATTAAACATAACAGTGGGTAAGTTTATGAATTCTTTGAGATTTGGTGAAGCTTTAATATTTCTTTCATGTAATTATCTTTCTTGTAATTGCTAATAAGATCTACAGTAAAAATGTTGGTCAGGCTTAATACAGAAAGGAATTGGAACATTAGTCAGTATTAGAGGTTAAGAAACTAAACCATTATCTGACTACATAGCTTTCAAGAAATTTTGAAATGCAGCCAAGTAGTTTTTATTCTTCTCACACTTAAAGAATATATGGCACCTGTCAACGTTTACTGTAAACTTTCAGTTAACTAACACCCATGGGGATTGGTAGATGCCGGTTAACATTTGTTTCTGGTTGTTTGAGAGTTACTATTAAAAATAGGCCTGACTAATACTGTACCCTATACTATTTGTTTGGTTTGACTTGTTCTCATGTTGGGGAGAGAGGGATTTATTCCTATCTTCCTTTTTAAAACTCTAAAACTCGAATAAAGTAAGATATGTTTCTGTGGAGGGAAACAGAAAGTGCAACACATGAAAATTGTATTGTATTTCTTTGTTTTTTTTTTTGTTGGTTGCTTGAGAGTGCTGGTTGCTTGAGTTCTGGTTGACTGAGAGTTTATTGCATATCTTTTTGCATCTACAACATGTAGATTATTTAGCATTATGAAATGTCACTATTTTCTGTGGGGTGAAACTGTGCAAATACATACAAGTAAATATTCCTAAACATACTAGAGGTTATTCCTACTGAATTTAAGAGTAAATTTTTATACTTGCCATTATCTAGTACATCTTTGACACTATAATGAATATACTCCAAGTATTTATTATTGAAGTTGAAATCAGAATTTAATGTTAGTTTATTTAATTTGGATAAGCTGGGTCTAACATCTCTCTGTCAATTTATAATTATGAAAACAAATATTCTAAAATTATAGTGCAGTTATTCTTTATAGTATCAGTCATTACATTTATTTTCTTGTCTAAAATCATATTGCTGTCTTATATGAACGATTTAAATTGAAATTATCTAAGACCTTGTTAAACAACAAAATCCTATATTCATTTAAACAGTCAAACCAATATGCAAAATTATTGTTGTTCAAACTCATTACCAGACATATCTAACTTTCATGACATCCTTTAATATAAGCTATAGGGGAAAATAAAAAAAATCTTTAAAGTTAAGTTCTTATGAAGGAAATTTCTTAAAGATTCTTGTGATGAATTAATGTAATTAGAATTTTTAAACCTATTAATAACACTATCAAAGTATTTTTTACAACCCATAACAATTTAGTTTTACAATATCCAATGGAAGGCAATTAGACTTCAAAATAGAGTATTGCATATTGATTCAAGTATTAATTTCCATTGGGCTAAATAAGAATTGTCTATCAACAGTAAAAACATAAGCAATATTGAAGAATGGGCATAATTTAAAATGTTAGGAAAGCTTATTCCTGGTTTTTACATGAATTAATGTTTAATATTTTAAGAACTTAATTTATAAATTGCATTCTCATTTTCAGTATAATTTTCTCATACAATACTCCAGACAAAAAATTACATCTTAGAAGTATTTGAGTATCTAAATGAAAGCAGCTTTCATTATTCACATAATCAACCAATTTTACTTATTTTCTCTACTATCCATGAAAAGTACTACTTGAACAGTATAACTATTCCATAATAGGAGAGGGCATGTGGCATATTTTTTATAGTTTTCAGCATGTTGCTCAAATTATTTTGGCTATCTCCAACAAATATATGGGTTGAGGTTAAACTGCCATATCAACATTTAAAAATGATATAACATACATGAAAGAAAATTATGATGACTAAAAAGAAGCCACTAGTGATCCAGCTATGCCTTCAACATTACTAATTAAATCCTGTAGATTATTCATATCTCAGCACATATTAAATTTAGTTAAGTGGCTTGATAAAAAATGCACCTTAACCATTATATCTTCTTAGGGGAAAAAATGTTTGTCAAAAATACTTCAGCTTTGTTGTTGTTAGCATATTACTAAGGCTATGTCCAGATATGCTAGGTATGAAGTGGGGGAGTTTATCAGATCCATTGAGACTAAAGGCTATCATTTGTGTGTAATACTATTTAGTAAAAAGTTATCCTCTAAAGGATTATTTCTGCTTTTCCTGTAAAAAAAATAATATTATGTTCTTGTTTTTATAATATTGTAATACATTGTAATCTTATAATAAATTAAGGAACTGAAATATATGAGGAAAATTCTGAATTCTGTACAGTGTCTAAATGCCCTAAAATCCATTTGGTCTGGGTGAACAGCGGTGTGCATGAGATCACCAGGACTTCTGCCAGAAATTGCATTATGCATGTGCTAATCTGCATTCAGTAATGCACTCTTCCCGTTTCCCTCCAGGATGTATGAGCCCCATGGCAGGTTTGGATAATGCTTTCAAAAGGAAATATTTACAGTAAAGTTGTGGAAGTTTATAATTATGTACTGCCACAAAGGTTTCCTACAAGATTCTGTTAATTCATCTACAAAGAGCTAATAAAACTGTCCTGCTCTTGTAAATAATATTACTTCATTGTTTGGAACCAAATATCACTTTTCTCTTAAAAAATAGGCACTTATGGTGAAACTGCTTTGGGATTATCAAGATGTCAAAGGTTTCATTTGGCTGTCGGGTTTTGTTTTGCTTCTTTATTCTGATAAACATTTGTTTCATTCTTCCTGTATTAAATGAGATAAAATAACACTATTTATTGCTATCATGTAAATGAAGTATACCAAAGACTGCTGTCTCTTCCTTTAAGTAGCAAGCAATGCTTCTCACTCTCAAAATATCCCCTGAAAGCATTGCTTATTAGATACTGGTATTTAGTAATGATCTAACATGAAACTTGCCTTTGAATTGTTGTCTAACTTGGATGTGCCATTCAGAATGATTGTCTTATCTTGTAAATAATTTTCCTATGCTTCTTGTTTAATTTATGAGTTTTGTTCTGTTTAATTAATAGACTTGCTTACACTACTTTAAATGAATTAGTCTTGCTATTTTGTTTATCTGCTTTAGCTTTGCTTATGTAAGTGTAAATCTTATTATTTCAAATGTGTGTGGTTAAGTTTCCATGAGAGCTTTGATATACCATCTTCAAACTAAAATAGCACATGATGAGAAAATATTAACAGTAACATTTCCTGTCATTTTTGTTGTCCAGAAGTCCTCACATAGTTCTTTCTTCAGAACGTCCTATGAGGTGAATAGCTGCACCTAGGTATATAATAGGCACCTAAAGCTGGAATAAAAAGGCAAGAAGAAATTGGTCTTATCATGTAGCTTCTGAAATCACTGGGAATGGCTTTGCTTTTTTGGTTGTAGATTCAAGAAGAAACAGAAACAGAGGTTCATAGGTTAGTACTAGGCTAACTGCCCTTGCGAGCCATTTTAAGGCTAGTCAATTATCCCTTATGAGACTCAAACCCTGCACCTTGTGTTTGTAAGGCAAACACCTTAACCATTAGGCCCCCCTCACAACCATTTTAGCCAGATTTTCCCACCACAATACATAAACATGCACTGATCAGAGGATGATTGTTTGCCACCATGCCTGTGTAGTCATCCACTTCTACAACCTTTAATAGTGAAGAGGGCAAATCTTAAATTAAATTTCCACTCCAATTGCAACTTTTCAAGTACTAATTTAGTTAACTGTATTTTTGAAGTAGTAGCAAAGGAAGCTTATATCACTTTGACTCTTTCTGAAGTATTTTGATTTTTGTTGTAGGAGTGAGTATACTGAATACATTTTATTAGATTGTAATTGTATCTCCCATGTCTTCTTATTGTATATCCTACTTTAAGAAGAAGGTATATTTCTCAGTCCCATTTTGACATTTAAAAACTGATTCTTCTGAAACATAATTATCAAAAATCATCTTAGATGATTACAAGAAGCATGTAAGTAACAATACATAGCTACTTGACATGGCATTTTGCAATGAAAATAAAACAAAAAGTTGGGGGATACCTCAGCTGTGCTAAATATTTTAAAACAGTCAGATGCCTCTTGATAGCGAATGTTAATCACCGCTAAACTAACACTGTTAATTTTATAAAAGTGAACTTTTGATCATCTCATTAATCCTTATGGAAGTTGATTCTTTCCAGTTTGTGTCTTCATAAGCGTTAGAGCTACATGATTAAATTAGCAGCTGTAGTGGATTGTTTTATGTTTCCTTGAAACTGTTATGTATTGCAAAGATATTACCTATAGGGTGTCCACTGATAACTTAAAAAGCTTAATAGTTTAAAATAAAAAGAATATCTGTTCTGTATCATATGTAAACTAGCATTAATAATGTATGACTTCAAAAAACTGGAGGTCATGTCTACACACTATAATGACACAACAGTAAATTACAAGCAGTAGGTGATGCAGTTTTGAGATCCTGTCCTTGTAATGAAGTATTAAATCCAGGTCTGATCTGTCTGAATTGTGATAGCTCATGCTGTTATTAATGACCACACTGTGCTTGTTAATGAAGAACAGATATGTTTCTCATATTGTCCTGGCCAGCTTTTCTTAAGTCTTAGTTCAAGTCTGCCCTGTGAAAAGGCCATATACTTAGTAGGATTTATTTTGCCAGCAAAAGTTGAATAAACCAGTACTTGTATCCAGATATAAAACTTTATGCCGATTTGTAGGGCTTATTGAGACTACTAATAGAGTGCTGAAGAAGAGGCTTCCCATTGTACAAGAAAAGATAGCTTCTGCTGTATGTCAGATATAATGTATGGATTGATACAGTATAACCTGGGAGGTGTACGGTCACTATGGCAAAAAAAATGCTACACAGAACACTAACAGAAATAGAATACTACTCAAGAGATGTATAAAATTTGGTTTAATGGTACAATTTGTTAACATGATAAATGGAACAGAACAATAGTGTAATGGAAGCCACACTTAAAAGAGCACTGTTGAATTAAAAATGTAATCAAAGCCTTTAGATGTCATATTTTATTTTTGCTACCACATCACTGACTTCAGGTTAAAAAGGACAGCTGCTGTTAATGTTCAATCATTTCAACACTTGATGCTCTCATCCCAGGTGACTGTTCTATCCAGTTACTCTTTTCCTAAGTTGCCTGTACCACTATGGGTCAGGGTAGTAGCAAGGTGGAAACCCAGATTTCCCTTTTCTCAGCAATAGTCTCCACCTTATCCTATGTTTTTTCTAGGTATTCCCTGAGCGGTATAATACATCCGATGTGTCCTGGAGCTGCTACAGTGCCTTCTCCAAGTAGGACATGGTGCTCAGGTGGCATCCTTATTAGATGCCAAACCACCTCAACTCACTTCTGTCAATCAGGGGAGCAATGACTGTTCTCTAACATTTTTCCAGGTTGCTGAGCTCCTCACTGTATCACAGAGACTGAGTCTCACTGTACTGTAAAGTATCCACATCTTCCACTTGCATCTGTTGTGAGCTCACCCTTCTGGGTTACTTGCTGTTTTATTTCCCTCCTCCCTTTGTGTTATTAAAGATTATGCATATTAAGTTCTACTTTTTCATTATAAGGATTTTGCTGTAGGCTGTGTATAGTTTTTGTTGTAGTTTTCTTAACTGCCTTTCCTTGTGTGTATTTTGCACACCATAAGTATTCAAGAAGTAAATAAAATATTTGCATGAGATATCAAAATATTCAACTGTGATGGATTAGAAATCTATTTCTCCTTTTTTATTTTTTTTCTATGCTTCTCACCATTAAAGCAAACATTTTAAAACTCTTTTTGCTGGATTAAAACACAAATCATACCAGCAGAAACATTTAATTGCATGGTTCATTAATAATGACATCCTAGTAAGTATCTCTAAAATGTAACTCAGTGATTTTGGAGTCTTCTTCTAAAGGGGCCACCTTTTGCCTTTTTCAAATCATTGACTCACAGGTAATGTCATTACTCAAGTAAACACTTACAAATATCATAGCCTTTATCTAGAGTTCTCTCTTAACTTTAGCCATTATGTTTCCCTTAACAGTTACCAATATTTTTATGCCATTAAACAAGTGTATAAAATCGCTTGACTTCTTACTCCTGGCACCCATGACACCGAAACAAAAAATGTAGTCTTATCAAAGACTGAATCTGCACCCCCTTTATAGTACTCTTGGATAACTCACAGTAAAAATCTAATCCTGAAAGAACTCTACAAAAGAGTTGCTGTTTCATCACTCTAAGCAGGCCTTTCCAATCACTGTTCCTTTTAAATTCTACTGACATTCTCCCAGTCATTCAAAAAGTCACCTTACTTCTCTGCAATACTATATACAATATACATTTTAATCATTTCTTCCAACCATTACCTCTGTCATTTTTCCTTCAGTTTCAAACTTATTGAGGTTGTGCACTCTATTAGCCTCCTTTCTAGCAATCCGTCTCTGAAAGAGGCTTCTCAAAACATGTTACTATGGTTTGGAATTATATCCTCTACAATATTAGGTTCATCTCACCTTTGCTGTCTTTAGAGTCATCTCCTAACTTACAACAAACCCGCCCCCAGACTCCACACCCTTTTCAATCATAGCCTAACTACAGGCTTTGTTCCTGCTGAATGAGAACAGCTACAGTTATTCCACTCCACAAAGGTGGCCTAAAAAAGACACAGGGAATTACAGACCCATAAGCCTGACCAGCCTCATCTGTAAGACCATAGAATGTATCATTATGGACCTCATAAATACATAGGCGACCTCCAAATCCTGGATCCTACTCAATTCAGCTTTGTGAAGGGCATATCCTTCCTGTTAAATCTGGTGGATTTCTTTGAAAGTGTGACCAAGGCCATTGATGAGTGCAAATCTGTGCAAACAGCATACCTCAACTTGGCAAAGGCTTTTGACACAATTCCACATTTAGGCATTACTGATAAACTTAGCAAACCGAATGTAAACCCCTTCATTGTAAGATGGGTTGCCAACTGGCTCTCAAACTGAACACACACTATCAAAGTGGGTGACTCCACCTCAACCAGCAGACCTGTTACCAGCGGGGTGCCATAGGGGTCAGTGCTGGGCCTCCTACTGTTTGGTGTATACTTCTTAGAAGTTCAGGTCAAAACTAAAGGGTTGTGGCTGACCAAGTTTGCAGACAACTGCAAACTAGGTGCAATCATTGAATCCCCAAATTATGTCAGTATACTCCAGGATGGTCTCACACAGACCACTGCCTGGTGTATTAGTCATGGTCTCAAACTGAATGCAAAGAAATGCATCATCATTCTCTTCAGCACAGACAATGTCCTTTCATACTATCAAATCAATAACAATATCCTAAGTATCCATGAGGTGGTAAGAGACCTGGGATCACAGGTTGACCGCGACCTTAACTTTGACCACCAGGTGTCTGCTGTTGTAAGGAAAGCTTTCCACATAGCTCACTTGATTAGTAAAGGCATTGCCTTAAGAGCTAAAGAAGTTATAATCTCCCCTATACTTGGCACTTATCCGGCCCATAATTGAGTATGACACCCCATTCAGTATGTACCCTGCTAAACATCTACAGCAATTAGAGAGACCTCAGAGGTTTCTAACAAAGAAGATCAAGGGCCTCCAGCATGTGCCTTACACGGACCAACTAAAATCGCTGTCACTATATCCGTATCATATAGACTTCTTAGGGGAGACTTATGCCTGGCCTACAGAGCAACCTAATACCTAAACCTAATGAACTTACTGCATATCCATAAATCAAACTGGTCAAGGGCTACCCATTCCAGGGACTTAAATATGGCCTGCAACTTAAATAGGACATGCTGGAGGGACATATTTATCTCCCTGTGACTACCACATCTTTGGAACAGGCTACCAGTTCATGTGAACCAGAGCAGCTCTATGACACTGTTCAAGAGAAACCTGGATGAGTGGATGGGGCACCATAAATTCTTACTGGAGATAATGCCTGAAACCCTCCTGGACATGGGCAGTCATCACTAAATGCAGTCTTGGGTATTGACTAATACCCTTACAGTATTACATTGGATTGAAACGGCTAGACTTAAAATGACCTCTGAATTGACAGCCTAGTAATCTCCTATGATCCTATGATCCTATTATTCAAAACTGCAGCAGAATAACTTATTTTAGTTATTAGCTTAGAATTACTCCCCCCGAAAGATCCTATAGCAGCTAAGCATTTTAAATTCAAATCTCTGTAATATATTTATAAAGACTGAACAAGGTCTACTGATTTACCCCTCCATGAAGATATAAAAGTCAAGCAAGTAAAAATTCTCATATGCCAGCTCTCGTTTACATAAATTAATGATCCTAAAGACTTCTGTCATCACTTCCTTCTGCAGATGTCTGCTGATCAAAGCTGCACCCTCCCCATCAATACAGCTGTTTAGTTTATTGTGATTCCAATATGTTCTTATTCTTTTGTAGCATTGTTGCTGTCACATACCTCTCTTCTATGTATTTTTCGTTCTTAATGTAAGGAACTCTCTCTGCTGCTGTTGATCTGATTGGTCCATTTTGTTCTATGGACCTTGTGGAGTTCTATCTACTTGCCTTGCAGCCAATCAGTTTTCTTCTTTCATTGTAAATAAGTGGAGCTTCAAAAAAAAGCTTCCTCTGTGGCTTCTGGCTAGTCGAATGAAGCTCCTGGCTCCATTACCTCTTACTTGTTTCTTTCTTTTTCTGAATTCTTTATGAACTGCTTCTAAGCTGTCCCATTGTTGTGATCTTTATTGTCATGCTCTAGTTTTTTTGTTTTCTGTTGTTTTGTTTGATGTTTATGATTAGTGAAAGTTAAAATGCTGAATGCAAAATCCTGACAAAATTGTGAAACATAATAGTGAACTCAAAATATCTGCTAATAGCATACATGAACTACATATAAACACTCTGCCAGTACGCAGTCAACAAACAATATCATTCCCCTTTTACTGAAACTCAGAATTGACTGCTTAAAGGTCCAGAAGTCCAGACTTTCATACCTGTAGGGGAGCAGGTATTTTGATTTCAACATTTTCACATTTCAGCATTTTTGACATTTCAACATAGTACCTTCAGTGTTATAACTTTCAGAATATTGTTTTTCTGTAATTTGACATAGAACCATACAACTGTCCATTAATTATTCAATCATTTTTCATTACATCTCACAACAGTTTTCATTACATCTCATCATCAATTTCACTGTCTAAAGAATGGTATTATTGAAATTTCACATAATTGATTTAAATAACTCTGAAATACCAGTCAGAAAGTAAATATTCATAATTTCATTGTTCTTTAATATCTGTAGAGCACTCTAAATATAAGTTGTCCCATAGAAAGTTTGCATATTTAACATATGGGATAGTTCCTAAAAAAGCAACGGAGATCTTGCTTTCTCCATTGCTTTTGCCCACAGCTCTGATGTACTGCGCAGGCGCCGCAGTACATTAGAACTGCGGATGCCAGACATCTGCGGAAGGGCAGTAAACAGGCATTATACTATGCCATTATTTAAGAAAAATAATAGTTTATTTTCTTAAATAATGTCATGGTATAATAGCAATAACCCGCTTCTGGGTGGGTAATGCTAATTTTACCCACGGTTGGTTTTGTTTGGTCCCGAGGGCTTCGCCCTTGGGACCAAACCACGCCAACCGTGGGTAAATTTAGCATTACCCACACCCAGGCGTGGGTTATTGCTATAATAGCATACATGAACTACATATAAACACTCTGCCAGTACGCAGTCAACAAACAATATCATTCCCCTTTTACTGAAACTCAGAATTGACTGCTTACATGGTCCTGCAGGGAGAAGTCCAGCTCTTCATACCTGTAGGGGAGCAGGTATTTTGATTTCAACATTTTCACATTTCAGCATGTTTGACATTTCAACATAGTACCTTCAGTGTTATAACTTTCAGAATATTGTTTTTCAGTAATTTGACTTAGAACCATACAACTGTCCATTAATTATTCAATCATTTTTCATTACATCTCACAACAGTTTTCATTACATCTCATCATCAATTTCACTGTCTAAAGAATGGTATTATTGAAATTTCACATAATTGATTTAAATAACTCTGAAATACCAGTCAGAAAGTAAATATTCATAATTTCATTGCATGCTCTTTGAATATCTGTAGAGCACTCTAAATATAAGTTGTCCCATAGAAAGTTTTCATATTTAATTGTCTTATGGGATAGTTCCTTAAAAAATATGTGTATTAATGGACCTTACTCCATGACCCAAGCTTGCAGAGTTGGGGGGATTTGAAGGTCTGGAAAAAAGCTACCAAACTTTATGATAATTTTGATAGAGCTACCATTCATAACTGTTTCAGTACTGCTAGGTGTCTTAGCTATTTGGTTCTCACCCTTCCTACCTGCAGTTGTTTTCCTTATTTCCAGCTCTTGTAAAATGAATTTGTTATATCAGGTGTTTAACAGAAAATCACCATTAACAAGGACGTAGAAGATGCTTCCTTATAGCAACATTCATTAAAAATAACTCCTATCAAAATGTCACGTGAACCAGGAAAATATATAGTACCCATTAAAATAATCCATTTACATAATTTTTCTGTTTTGAAACAATTATCTCCAGATTTGACTTTGTTAAACACATATAACTTAATATTTCTACTTTATAAAAACAAAAGACTGCTGTAAGTTTCATTTAAGTATACCTTTGTTGGACATTGTTTGTTTCTTTTATGTCCAACTTTACTTAAATGCTTTAGAGGTGTTGTTTTAGAATACTCCTTAAGCAGTCGGTCATCAGATACAATATAGAGAAGAGAGGGAAGTGTTAAGTTGAACCTGCCTATGGCCAACAGCCCTTCAGTTGAAGTGGACAAACATAGATTATGAAGATCTAACATTACTTTTGTTTTGCTACTCAGAAATCACTTTAGGAGCAAGATGTAAAGTTACCATAAAAGTAGATGTTCAAATGATCACTGCTGCAGTAGTCACTTCCTCTCTCCACTCCCACCCCCTTAATTTTGTATGTTTTTCTTCCCATGGTTGAGGGCTTTTATTTTTACTGTCCTAGCATTGATCATTTCAAGACTCTAGCTTGCCTCTCTTTCTCAGTTGATGTGAAAGCTCTGAAAGGCTCGGTACCCAAGCTATTCCTTTTCTTCAGTGCTGCTTGAGCTGGTTAATGGTTTGAGTGCATGGAAGGTTTCCTTAAGCTTTATACAGTACTCTATATATCCATGTAACAAGGGTTTCTGTAGAAGTGATCACTCACACATGCACTGTCATGATAAGTTTAGTTCTACAACTGTACTTTCTTCAGACCACTTCATTACATTCACATCACACATATGACAGTAGGGTTGTAGACTGTCATTTACAAGCATCAGAGCTGAAAGAGAATTTCAAGGCTGCATTTCCAGCCTCACACATGACAGTGTGTATGTGTGTATTTCTTTTCTGATCTGTCTGTTTTTCATAGTACTGAGACTTAGTTTAATCAGATATATGAGTTATGAAAAGGTACTAATTTTGTAAACTCGTTGCTGGCTTGTGGTAGACTATAACCAACTTCTTCTTCTATTGTATATATTAATTTTTTCATCATTAGCAGGTGACACAGCCTTCAACCAGATCTGTAGCAGTGTCTGTGATAAATATTTATTCTATGTGAAATGATAACCTGATGACTGCATAGTGTGTTAAAATCAGTTGGAATAATTCCTTCCAAAGCATACTTAATTTTATTGAAGCCTAAGCTTTCCATTTCATCCATTGCCTTGGGACCTTGATTATTTAATTTAGCAGAGAAACCTTGCAGATGAAACTTTCACGTGGGAGAGTGGGGGTTGCATCTGTATAAAACAGTATGTTTAGTGCTTTGATACTCTTCCTATCTTGTTATCACATTCATAGGTTCATAGGTAGGTACTAGGCTATTGGCCCTAAGGCCTATATAAGTCTAGCCAAAAAGGTATCCTGGCTTTCGCCACCCAAGAAAATTATTTTCCTGTGCTCCTGTCGAGCAGAGCCACACAAGTGATCCCCGGGGTGAATTTCCTGTTTCCCATCCAGTCATCAAGATTTTTCTTGAAGAGTGCTAATGAGGAGCTCTGTTTGACATAGATAGGTAGTCTGTTCCAGATTATGGGAAATCTCTGGGACAGGAATCTGTCCCTCCAGCATGTTCTGTTTATTGTGGTTACAAGGTTTAGGTCCCTACAGCATGTAGCATGGAGGGATTGGGATTTCTTTAAGTGGAGCATGTCCAACATCTCTGGGTTTGACATAGCTTTGTATGTTAGGCAGAGATCGCATCTGAATAGACGATATGCGACGGAGTAAAGCTGGAGTTTTTTGAGACGATCTGCATAGGGCATCTGTTTGAGGCCAGTAATCCTCTTTGTGAGATATTTCTGTGGCCTCCCCAGTTGTTGTAGCTGTCTTGTGAGGTACATACCAAAAGGGGCGCTGTACTCTATAATGGGTCTAATGAGTGATGAGTAGAGGGGAACAATGACCTCTTTTTTCTGGATGAGAAACCTTTTGTGATGAGGTGTGCCACGTAGAAGGATTTCCTGACCACTGTGGCGATGTGATTATCAAAGGAGAGACTACTGTCCACCTGTGTCCCAAGGTCTCTTATCACACTTTCAGTGTTAAGTAGACTACCACCTATGTGGTAGTTCATGGGTACAGAGTTTTTACCAAAGGAGATAACAATGCACTTTTTGGCACTGACCTTCAGGCCATGGCTTTGACAACAGGCATCTGTCTCAGTGAGGCCCTTTTGTAGGATGTCCACATCATTACGAGTTTCAATTATGACTCCTAGTTTGCAGTCATCTGCAAACTGCATTAGTCAAAGACCTTCTTTGTTAGCTTGTACTTCAGAGAAGTAGATATCAAACAGGAGAGGACCCAGGACTGAACCCTGTGGTACTCCACTTGTCACTGATCTGAAGTCGAATTTGGAGTCTACTACTTTCACAGTGTGGATTCTGTCTCTGAGCCATTTGGCAACCCATCTTGTGATATAGGGATTTATACCTAGCTTAGTAAGTGTATCTATAATTCCAGAGTGGGTAGGGGATGGTGTCGAAAGCCTTGGTGAGATCTAGATAGGCTGTGTGAACCACCTTACCCTCATCTATGGCTTTGGTGACTGCTTCAAAGAAGTCTATCAGGTTTAGGAGACATGATCTGCCTTTTACAACCCCCAAACTGGGTGGGGCCCAGAGTTTGGAGATTACAAATGTCTTTGTTTATGAGTTCCATGATGATACATTCCATGGCCTTGCAGACCAGGCTCATCAGGCTAATGGGGCGGTAGTTTCCGGGGTCCTCTGTGGCTCCCCCTTTGTGGAGTGGGATAACCATCATGGTGCACCATTCAGTGGGCACAAAGCCTGAGGTGAGGCTATGATTGAACATGGTACTTAGGTGGGGTGCCAGTTCATTTTGTATTTCATGTTGAACGCAGCCTGGGATATTGTCAGGTCCCATGGATGCTGTGTTCTTGGCTTTGGAGAGTGTGTTTTTTACTTGTGCAGCCATGATTACAGTATAGAGATGGGCCCTCTAGGGGGTGTGAGGGGGGTAAAGTTAGCACTGAACCTATCTGCCAGGATGTTGGCAATATCAGTTGGTTCTGTATATTTAGTGCCATTGTGCTGTAACTCAGAGCAGATCTGAGTGTTGCCATTGAGATTCTTGACATAGCTATAGAATGCTTTGTGGTTGTCTTTAGAGTCAGTGGCAATTTTGTTTTCATAATTAGCTTTGGAGGATTTTATGAGGGATCTCAGCTTCATACTGTGGCTGACCAGGGATCTCCTCCAGTCATGGGATTTTACTCTTTTTTGCAACAGTTTCTTTCTTCCGTTGTAGAGTTTGTTTATGGCAGAGGATCACCAAATTGGCTTCCTCTTTTTGTAGGATAGCATCTTGGTTCTGTTAGAGATAGCATGATCCATGCACTCGTGTAAGTGCTTATAAAGTGCATTTTTGTAGGATTCAGCAGTCGTACCTCTATTATCCGTCTGCATGGGTGTCATGAAGTTTGTCACTTCTGTCTTAAGAAGTGTGAAGTTGGCTTTGGAGAAGTTTTTTACGGTGGTTTCCCTAATGGGGGGTGGGGGGGTGGGGGCAGGATGTGGATGTCTAGGGTGATTAGCTTGTGGTCGGATCTGACCAATGAGGAATTGACCTCTGGTGTGGAACACTGGTCACCCACACTTGTAATGAGCAGTTCTAGGATATTGCTGCCCCTGGTGGGGGTGTGAATATGTTAATCCAAGGCGGTGGAATTTATGAATTCCAGAAAACGTTGAGCAAAAGAGTTGGTACATGAGTAGTTTTCCCACTTAATGGTGGGGTAGTTAAAATTGTCCATTATTATGGTGTTGGGTTGTACCCTAATATTTTCCAGTGTATCAAGAAATGAGGAGTGGGAATCATGGGGCATGGTGGGGGGTCTGTAGCAAGCTACAATTTGGATTGCGGTCTTGCCCAGAGTTAGTTGCACTTGGATAATCTCGGATGCATTATGCTGTGCAACTAGCCTGGAGGTGTGGATATCCTTAATGAATATGGACACGCCTCCACCTTTAGTGCTTCGGTTTGGGTTAGGTGGCCGAAAGGTGTGGCATGAATTATAGCCTGGTAATACAGGGGTGCTCTCTGGAGCTTTGAACCAGGTCTCTGTCACTGCACAGATGTTGATGTTCTCCATTTTAAGGAGTGCCTTGAGTGAGTGCATTTTGAGGTTTAGACTTCTAGTATTGAATAGCATTATCCTCAGATTTTGCTTGCTTGTACCTGTTCCAGTGGTGAATTTATTTTTAACTGTAGAATCTTACTTGATATATTTTCTTTTCTTACCAATGTATGACTGACATTGTCTTTTTACCCATGTTCTATATCTTCTTTTACCTGGAGTGTTTTTATTAATTTCTTGTTATATTACTATGCTCAGCATACATGATGTAACCTTTATGTGTATTATGCTGGCTGTACTGTATTTGTATAACCTGATGTTGGAGCTTTTCTCCCCGGGCCTCTGCTGAAAAATGGACCCGGTTCAGTCAGAATTTCCTGGTTAACAAATGTAAAATAAAAATAAATAAATAAAATAAATAAATTTGAACCTTGCCTAAAAAAGGCACTATAGGGGTGGCAAGAGCCTTAGCCAGTATCTGGAATCCCAAGGGTGACAGGTGCAGGCCATCTGTGGCAAAGCATCATGGTCTGTCGATCATGTCATCCCAGGCAGACAAATACTGGAACCCTTAGAATGACACCAGAAGCTTAGCCAATTGTTGAAGTCAATTATGTTGTCCTTGTACTGTGGTATCATTCTGGGTGATGGCAGGATGCTATCCAGGGCTAGGGTCATACCTGCCTGGGCTACAAGATCGGAGAGCTCCTCCATGTCTCTTTTCATGTAGTCCAGGGAGGTATGATTCAGGTCATTCACACCAACATGGAAAATGACAGTGTCATATTTGTACTTGTGGAGTGACCTGAGTGCGTGCATTATGTGGTGGATCTTGGCACCTAACAGGCATCTGACAGTAACTTTCTCTTTGTTTAGCCTGGTGAGTGGAACATCAGTGTGCCTGACTATAGAGTCACCTATGAGAGTCACCTATGACTAGAGTGTTGGGTACGTTGTTATGCCTTATGGGCTGTGGTTGAGTGGCACACTGAGATTGTGGGCTATGTGTCATTTGGGTTGTGTTGGGGGGTGGAGTTTGCTTATGTTTCTGCTTTGGAGGTCCCTGTTGCTTGAGCAGGTTTTTATTGAGCCTCCACGAATGTAGGTGTGTGTTTTGTGCTTCTATGTGTGTGTTTTGGTGGTGTAGGTTTTGAGGGACTATGTGATGAGTGTGGTGTGGTATAAGTGTTTGTTTTCTTCTCTTGACTGTCTAGTCCAGTCTTGGGTGAAGAAATCTTTGCTTCCAGTTTGGCTATATAAGTGCATCTCTCAGAGATTGTAGTGCTGGTTGGTAGGAGGAGAGGGTTCTCTGTGTACATGAGGCAATTGCTGCATTGCCCCAAGATGCCCAGATTCATCTGGTAGACAGGAGAAAACACCGGGAGCTGACCCTTAGACATGGCTGGGTAGGTGCTTATTTATTAAGTACTAAAAATTGCTTTCCTCTAGACAAGTGAGGAAAGTTGAGTGCTGTAGTAATTTGTAGCTTATTTAGTGCATACAACGAGTTCTGAACAAGTGCTGAGCTCAAAGAAACAGATTTCAGTGCTGAAACTAAAAAACTGGCTAGTTCTAAGAAACAAAATTAAGCTAGAAGGCTTCTCTCCAACGCAGTAAGGTTTGGGGGCTCAGAAGCTTACGAATAGTCCTGGATACAACATATCTGTATGTGGACTAGAGTACTTACAGGAAAGGCAGGAAACAAACTTAGACATTTATTTTCTTCCTAAATGCTCTCTTTGTACACAGTAGGAGTGCCTGAAATCAGAATATGACCTCACTGCACTCAGTTGAGTGAGCAAATGAGACAGGCCCAGAAGGAGTATCCAAATACAAATTTGCAAGAAGGGCGTGCAATTTCAAATCCTCCAAAATTAATACCAAAACAAGAACGGGGGTGAGGGGTGTGGGAACTAATTGCAGAGACAGAGAGCCACAATTTTCAGTTCAATCATTATTCAGTAAGAAACAAAAATACATAAAATGCAGCACTATATGAAAAAAGTGCAGATAAAAGTGTACTTAAATTCGCTTATACGTCCAGTTGATTGCAGGCAGATCATAGCCGGCCAAAGCTCAAGTATTTAGCAGAAAAAAAGCCAAAATGTACCACTTATATAAGACAGGACAGCTCTCAGCTGAAACACAGAATATCAAAGTGAAACTATCCCCCACTGCTATCAATGGCTACACTTCCAACAAGACATTGGTGAGTATTTGGAAAATATGTGACTTCTTTGTCTTAGCAGTTAAAAGGTCTGTTTCTGTTTTGATAGAAACTGAAGGAGAAATGTTACCTTTGAAATTGTTTCTTTTTTTAGCTGCTGCATTTCAAATCTAAAGAAATAATATTCATATCATGCATTCTTCATGCACATTGCACCTTTATTACCTTAGCGACTGGACCATTTACTTACATATGTTTATAAGACAGAGATATTTCCACTTTATACAGCAGATCCAGCCCATAACTAAGGTTTACAATATTTCAGTTGTTCTTTATTACAAGTAACAGTGAATCTTTCTTTACAATACAATAAAAGCTTACTATAACTAGAAATCTATTTACATTTTCTTACACTTTTGTTTGCACTTGTCCTCCAATTTCTAATGCGTATAACATACAATACTATTACCATTCATTTTCCTCCCAATACTTTCTTCTTGTTACTAATCTTGAATTAACTGTTCCCATTACCTGCACTCGGTCTTGTGCAAGTTGCTTATTTTCTATCCTGTGCTTTCTATTCTAGATGCTGTGTGCTGTCCATTAAGTCAATACGTTTGCTAAGTCTCAGTTCTTTTTGTGTTTTCCATTTTATTTTTCACAACAGACTTTTTAGTCACCAACAAAATGAATCAATTAACATTCTTAAAGCTATTGGTCTTTGCAAGTTAGCAACCCATGTCAAATAAAAGTACTTTTCCTGCTACCTCTCTTCATGTCTTAGGAGTTTTATTATAAAGATATGCAAATCCACATTGAACCTATTAATTATTCCAAAATATCTGCCCACTCCTCCTTCTGTCTCTGACAGCACCATCATCTTTGGTCAACCCCAACAAACATTTTTAGGTTGTCTAGCCAGTGTAAAAAAGTATTTATGCAGGCATTTCCAGGTAAAGATCCTGAATTTTCTAGATTTAGTAAATTGCTTAAATACAGTACAAATCATCAGCCATTCATTTTAAATTCTTACCCACACTAATTTCTACCACTCCTTATTTATTTATTTCTTTATTTACATTTGTTGACCGGGAGTGCCCGACTGGATGTAGGTCCATTTTCAGTGGAGGCCCGGGGAGAAAAGCTCCACAGTTAAAACATACAGACAGTAGTTACATTGGATTTACATAGCGATTAACAATTTGATTAGCATAGCAATTAATTACAAGCATAGTTACAGATGAAGAACATAGTACATCAGTAGACAACTAGAATCTTTATCAGTGAAGTACATAAGAGACATTAACAAATGTTACAATAAGAAGTTCCTGCTGTATAATAAGTAGTAGGCTTATGAGCATCCGAGCTTGCTATAATCAAGGTAGTTAGTGAGGGTGGAAAGAAAGGTAGTGGTTGGATGGGGTGGGTGATATTAGAGTGGGAGTTGCAAGGGCATAGCCATCATATTTTTAGTTGCGCTTTTAGTAATGTTTTGAAGTGGGTACATGATGGTATGGAGGTAATTGTGGGTGGGAGGGAGTTCCATAATTTGACTATGGCGCAAGAGAATAGTGCTTCACCAGCAGAGTTATTACACTCCTGTACTTGCTTATGCATTTTTATTGCCATTAAATAAGCAACCTTGTATATTCCACTTATTCATGTATCACTGGGTTCCTGTCTTCTTACTTCTCTTATTTTCAGCAGATCAGGCCTTTGTGAACCTTTCTACTTAAGTTCTCTTTCATATTATTCATGGATTTTGTATATTCCCATTATTTTTTAAAATCCTTTGGTCTTGTATCTATTTCCTCTTTCTACGCCTTCCTTACTTTTCCATTTGTAAGTTGTTTTCAAAATAATATACTATGTTCTGTATACCGCCATTCATGTATTAAAGATGTGTCAGTACTTAGATGCAACTTAACTGATCCAATAGGCCATATCTGAAATTTCCAATGTGCATATAGTTTAGTGTTAACCACACACTCCACTTAGATGTATGCATTTTTTAAATCATAATGGAATATTCTACCTTTAATGCTTGGGACCATAAATCTAGTTTCTGTGTAGACTTACTTTTTCTGCTCTACATTAGCATTATTTTCTTCTATTTGTTTATTTTGAAGACAATAGACGAACCTCAGCTGTGATGCTTTATGATATTCTCGCACATTTTGTAAAGCCAAACCTCCATTGCTGGCCGTTATGCAATTTTCCTGATAGTCAGCCACCTGCCCTTAAAATGGAAGATAGGATGTATAAAATTCCTCAGTTTTTAAAATTTGTATACACTATTCCCAAACCTGAACAAACAGCCATAGCCTTAACTGATACCTCTGCTGCTAAGAACTTAGTTAATTCCAGTCCTACTCTTTCTAATAAGGATGGGGAAATTATTAATAAATATGGGGAAAAAAAGTGTGTACTTCTGCAACTTTGAATTTCACAATTTTAAATTGTCAGGCTCATATGTCAAAGTTTGTTCTGACATATTGTGAAAGTATGAGGAATGTTTTATCTCCAGTTTCTTCTTGTGAAGTAAAATCTGCTTTATATAACGTTGTTTCTTCTATTGCACAGGCCACTGGTAATTTCTTGCAGTATGTGTCTGACTCAGTTAATACTACTTCCAGAGATATAGCCACTAGTATTGTTTTAAAGATAACCTCCCAGATGATCTTAAAAATGCTATTTTAAATTCTTACTTGCTTACAGATGTAGTGTTTGGCCACCCTGCTGCAGAGGTGATCAAAACATGAGATGAAAGGGGCAAGCTGATCCAGGGAATCTCTAAGATTTTTAAGCCCCCCTTTTCCAAATTGTCCAAGGGATTTTCTTTCTCCTCATCCAAACAGTCTCAACAGAATTTAGGTAAACATATGTTTAAGAAGAGGTGGTTTTCAAAAAGAAGCTTCAATTCTCCCAAAACCAAGGACACTCCAACAAGTCTGAATGACTAATCCTGAGACCTTGTGATCCCCTTCCACCCTGGCCATTTTTCTCTTCCAGAAAGTCTGAATTTCCATTTTTCTCTTTGACGACAGATTGTTTCAGACTAATGGGTTCTAAAAATTATTCATCAGGGTTACAGATGGCAGTGGGAGGAAATTCTTCCTTTCTGGAGTGGGGTCATTCCTCATCCTGCAGATGAGACTGTTTTGTTTCTGCCTGTTCATCATCACTTGCTGTCCCAAGGGGTTTTATTCAAAGATGTTACTATTCCCAAAGAAATTAAATGTTTACAGACTAGTTTTGGCTCTTTCATTCCTAAATTTGTTTGTGATAGTGCACAGATTTAAAATGATGTCACTTCACAACCTATGCCTCTTCTTCCTCTTTCAAGTTTGCTGGTAAAACTAGACTTAAAGGATGCTTGTCATCACATTCCTGTCCATCCAGACTTCAGGCGTTTCTTAAGGTTTTGTGCATGTGGATCACATTAGCAGTTTTCTGCTTTACCCTTTGGACTATCCACTGCACCAAGAGAATTCACAAAATATCTAGCTCCAGTGTTCATTGCAGGATACAGGGTTTCCATGTTTTTTCTGTATTTAGATGATTTGCTTATCTTTGCAATATGTTAGGAATCTCTCTCATGATGAAAGATCTCTTGCACAAACTGGGATTCCAAGAGAAGGATTCCTATTATGTAAGCGATCATTTAAAGTTGTGAATGCTGTTTAATCGAACATGTTTACCTGAAATGGTGAAATTCTGAAAGCACGGAATAGCGATTTTTTTCCCCAGGGGAAAAAAAAGCACTGTGCCATTTTTGGGACTTTGCCATTTCCTCCACTATGGTGCGATCTTGGAGTTGGTATATTTCAGTAGGGGGTGTGGAGGTGACACAGCCCCGCACATTGGGGGTGTGGGGGGCGAAGCCCCCAGTTTATTTTGTGTTTTTTTAACGGATCAATGATTTTTTTCCCTGGGAAAAAAAATCGCTGACCTGTGTGTTCGGCATTTTGGATTTTTGAAGTGTTTGGGTCGATTATACAGCGTTCGCAATTTCAAGCCCTTGCTGGAATAATATATACCCCCAAGAGAATATTCAAAAGTCTTTTTTGATTCCCTTAAACAGGATTGCGCTCCTGGGATGTCAACTAGACACCTCAGTTCAAAGAGCTTTTCTTTCATAGGAAAATATATATCTTTATTTAGATCTTTTTCTAAGGTTTTCCACTCAGACTGGGTCACTGCGAGGGAATACTTCAGGATTTTGGGTCTCATGGTATCTATGATTCTCATGATAACCCTGGCAAGACTACATGAAACGGCAGAGGCAGATTGGGAAAAAACTGTGTAGAAGATATTTTCTTACGTACCACTAACTCAGTGTTATTGTTGGACATAATAGGAATGGAGCAAGAAGCGTCAGTCGTAATTCCTTCAGTTGGTGTGTTGTAAACAGACGACTGACCTGGTGCTTCTTCTTTCAGAGTACTGAATGATTGAGTGGGTGGATGTGATGTCAGTATTTTACTCATTAAGGGGCGTGTTGCTGTCGTGTCACGCTCAGTTCTAATGTTGCTAGGAGCCACAGGTGGTTTACTAGGGAGAGAATTCGCTAGACCCTTGAATAAGAAATAATATTTTGTGATTTCCTGTGATTTATTTGTGTATTTCTATGTATTTCTTGCTATTTTTTGTAATTTTCCTTTAGTATTTTGTGTCTATTTTTAACCATGTATACATCTTTAAATCATGTATAAATCTTTTATTAGCTTTTTATGGTAACCTAGTAACTGTGAATGAATTTTGGTTGATTGGCTACTCACTTAATTGATTGTGTTTTTATGATGGAAACTTGAAATTACTACTGTGATCTGATGAAGCAACTTGTGAAAGTGCTTATCATTGTTTTATATCTTCATTAAAGACTTTTACCTCTGCTGTGGGCTGCTGAAAATGTTTTTTCCACTGCTTATGCTTTATATACTGGGAACCCAATTAAAATGACCCCAGATCTTGTATCTGAAGAGGAATCACATGCAGTCATACACGGAGTCTCAAACTCAGAAGAGGAGATATTTTACAGTCGTAACCGATGGATTTAAAGGAAAGGATAGCTAACACTTGTTATTGATAGACAGCCAAGTCTACCCTATTTGGTGATGAGGGATTAACGTAATCCATTAGCTCAGTCTTCATCAGACGGTGGATGTAGCTATCACATTCATTATCATTTTTGTGCCTTTTCAGTATTGAATACTGAAACCTGTTTTAATGCTGGTCACTATGTATAGTGATTTGACTTTACAGTACCTCTTTAAATGAAAACAGTGATTCATAATAGTTAATATTAGAATAATTCTTTCTTTCTTTCTTTCTTTCTTTCTTTCTTTCTTTCTTTATTTATTTATTGACATTTGTTGGCTGGGAAAGTCCACTGGGTCAAAAACCCATTTTCAGTGGAGGCCCAGGAAGAAAAGCTCCAGTTACAGATCAAAATTTTTGCAGCAAAATAATATTTACAATAATAAAACAGTGTACAAAAATGTATATACAATTTTTATACAATTTCCTATTGATTAGTAATACACAGAGTAGAATGTTTTATACAGACTGGTTAGGTGGTAGCAGTACACACACAGTATTTTTAATGGCATTCATTGTATGGATGGAAGAAGACAGTAGATACATTCATAATAGTCAGGTCATTTATACACTTCGATTTATGGGAAGTTTAGGATTTAACATGATTGAAAAGTCAATGAAGTTCTCTGGATTTACGGATTGTTACTTGAAACTGAGAAGAGTCATACTAGTCAGCAGAATCTTTGAATTTGTTTGCGGTGGTATTAGTATTTCAGTTCCATTATTTTTCTATAAATAAAATATCTTAACATTTATCAATACTTTTTGACAGTGTGTGGTATATCATATTTCATATTTATTGATCAGAGATCTGGAATTCTGCCTACATTCTTTGTATAAAGGTAATCAAAAAACAGGGGATAAGAGAAAATATACAATATTATTGTTGCAAGAAGTGGTGCTTATTAACTGGATTTTCAGCTATTTGTAGGCAAAATGTAAATGCATGATGCCGTTGACCAGAGTGAGGACAGGAAACACATAAAGAGCTAAATGTCATTGTAGTGCCTCTCTCTCAGAGAATGATATTTCTCTCCCCATCCACTGTTGTCCTTGCCATAGACAAGAGAGGGCAACTGAGACATTCAGGATCTACACACTGAAGGCAATCTGCATATACACTCTGGAATATGCTGATATCATGCACATCCATGCATCTTGGGGAAAAGCATAAGAGAATCATGACAGGTTCAGGCAGATGATAGCCTTAATGGTGCTTACGTATTAACGCAACCAGATCATGAAAGCCACTTTATGAAAAAACTTCAATGCATTTTCAGTTTAGCTTAAGGCATATAACATATAGGAAATATTTTATTAACTGAATTCAAGTAAAATGTACAACATTCCCTTGGCTTTGGCTCTTTGCCACCCCCCCCAACCATTATCTTTGCCCACAATCATTGAACAACGAAGGTTAGCTGCGTGATTCCTGGTGTGTGGCGGTCCAATAAAATGATACAGATCTTTTTTTGTTTTGTTGTAATAAAAATTCGCAAAGTATGTCATAGAGATCGTGTTCCTTGTAACACTGCAACTGCCGCTATGTACATAAGTAATTATGGCAATGAACATATAGCTGTAACTGTCCATAAATTTTCGCACTCGCAGAATGTCCATATACTTTACCTCCTAATTTGGTCTGTTCCTAAAAAACAATGTGTTTCTCCTTCTAGTTATGTGCTGTGACAGATTTATTATCCAGAAGCAAAGGATGCCCAGATAAGTCACCAGCTGCACTCTCTGAAAACCTGCCAGGTGAGAAACGTATTCCCGATAGCTATATCCTTACTACAGCTGTTCCACATTTGCGTACACACACCACGCACACAGAAATTTTCACACACCTTCAAAATAAGGATAAGCCCCCCCCCCAAACAGATTTTGCCCGTCAATCTTAAAAAAAAAACGGATAGCTGTGTTCCTGTGAAGGGAAACAATCACTCTCCGGTATTAACGGTATTAATGCAACCTCTAAATAGAGGCATTTTGACCATATTTCCTGTTAAGTGATACTTGTACAGTGACATTGACACAGCACTTATATTAAATTGATATTATTTTCTGTATTTCAGCAAGTTAAGATGTTACATACCAGTAAAAAATCGGTCTCAGTTAACATGTTTTTACTACATTGCCATTATTTAGCGAGCTACATTGCCATTATTTAGCGAGTTGTGACACATTTCGCTCCTGGTTACGATAATACATAAGTACCACCTTAACTTTTTACCAGTCTTGAGGGCTCATGAAACAGAGCACTGCTGCTTGAGGGCTTCTGGTTGTTCTTGGGTGGACCTGAATAGGAGAGGGCTCTCCTTGGACAGCATTGAAAGTCAGCCTGATAAACAGTGAGGAGGACTGAGGTGATACGGGCCCTTATCATATTTATAGAAAGACCCCACCCACAAAAAGAGACTTACCAAAATCATAAGAAAACAAATAACTATAAAGAGTTGTTTTGGTCCTTCATCACATAGAATAAATACAAATGCTCTCTTTTTCTGTCTTTTGCAAGGAATCGTGTTCTACAACTTTCGGATGGAATTGACTCCCCTGGCAACTTGCGCTGGGACCTAGCACTGTGCCTTCTCCTTGCTTGGATAATCTGTTACCTCTGTACAATAAAGGGTATCAAATCCAGTGGAAAGGTAAACATTTCCCATTTTATAACAATACTGCTTCATCATTATTACTCTTAGGATAATGCACTTATATGTACTTATGTACTTATAATTGGGTTAAAAAGAAGAAGCAATGATAGATCCATAACTGGCATTCCTAGTTCAAATCATGGGAACCATATGGTAAATGTATACCACTATCTCTTTGGTGTAGGTGACCCATTAGACATTGTGCATAAGAAGAATCAAGATGTGCTTAAGCAGCAGAATCTGTGTGATGTATATTATGACGTAGCCTTTGACTTGACAGATCCTGTATTATGTCTAGTTAAGAGCAGGAAAACTCCTTTCTTTTAAATTGCAGAACTGTTGCACTGAAAAAAACAGAAAGAAGTGATGAAACTTCTATATTACTCTTATACCTTTTTCTACCTCTACTCTCTCTATCCCCATTACTAACTTACCCTAACCTCCCTTCCTCTACACATACTCCCCTGAGGTTACACTCATACCTACTCCACATCTATTCCTACTATCCCCTCTATCACACCCTACCCTTCTCTATCCGTACTATCCTATGCCTTCACCAATACAATCTGTTACCATATTTCATGACCTTTAGAATATTAATAATCATTATGATAATCATCTATTATGTAAATAATGCTGCATCTTCCTATTATCAGGCTTTCCATATAATTTATGCTTGAACACTATGACTTTATTATGTATGTTAAGTTTTTATTCTGAAAAACTAATGTGTAGTTTTTCAAATTTTGTGCTTGAATGTTATGACTTTATTATGTCTGTTAAGTTTTCATTCTGACAAGGTAATGTGTTGTTTTCATATTTGTGCTTGAAGGTTATGACTTTATTATGTCTGTCTAGTTTTTCATTTTCATAACCATATATATCTAGAGCTTTTCTCCCAAGGCCTCTACTGAAAATTGATACCGCATGACCCAGTTGGACTTTCCTGGTAAACAAATGCCAAATAAATAAATAATATTGTTAGGGGTATGGACTTTTATGACTTCTAACAAACTATGGTCTTTAAAAAGTCTGATAAAATGCAGTAGGTATTGCCTTGGGAAAGAAATACAAGCTACCATCCCGGTGTTAAAGTGTTGCAGAAGTCTCCCACGACTAGACTAGGAAAAGGACAGTATCTGGGTATATAATGACACAAATGTAGGTAATCTGCAGGGCACGTGCCATTTACTCTAGTATCTGTTGTCGAGAATTGCCCACATGGGTAGTTATTGGACTATTTTAATGCAGTGCTTAGGTGGATACAGTACTAGATTTCTGATGTATACTATCCTTTGTTTATGACTATTGCTACTTATGTTTGCACTCATGCAAAATTAAAACAGATTGTTTTCTCTTTTTTCTGTTATGGTGAATATTTTACATTTCCAAAGTCACTGCTTTTGAAATTATTTCTCTTTCTGTATGAAACTGGTGGTATAGTTAACTTGTATACTTAAAAAAGATGTCAAATATTGTGCTTCTTTTTATATGTTTTAATTAAAACAAATATGGGATTTCCTAATATGGTACTAATCATTACCAAATTGAAAACATTAGCCGTTGTGTTTATTGGGATAATTCTCTTTACTCCCCTGAAACAAAACAAGTAATTACCTGTAATGTACCTAGTGTGCTTAGGGAATTCAACTCTGTCCTTAGAACAGCTAGAAATGATTGAACACAAGTAATACAAAAGTATCTGAAGCAGTACAAATAGCATATATTTTTCTGTTCTATCTTCTTTCTGATTCTCATCTAGAAGGCTAACCATATGGAACCATGATAACTGACCATCCGGATGTGAACTGGTAAAAGCATGCATTCTATCATTTCTCTATGCCCTTACTACCTACCTGCAATACTATTACCTCCCTTAGACTACTTTTCTCATGTATGATTCACTTATGCTGATACACTACACCAAGACTACCTAGGTACTCACTCAGTCACTCAAATGGTACACCGAAATTGTAATTCCTTTCTTTCCCACTTTCAGCCAATTACTGTATGTCAAATGTTTCACAAGGGCTATTTGCTCTATCTTTCACACTGTACATATGCTTATATTTAAATCATGTTAAAATATATTCAGTTTATCACTCTGTTAGTTATTCTGTTATCTAATAGTTTATAAGCTTTGTATTCTACTCTGGTAATTACTCTATTATCAGATTGTATGTAAGTCTTGTATTTTGTTTTCAGATTGTATGTAAGCTTTGCATTTTACTGATATGAAATATTAACTGGTGTAAGGGACTTTTCCCCCTGGCCTCTGCCAAAAATGGGCCTCGGCTCAGATGGACATTCCCAGTCAAACATCAAAATAAAAAAATTAAAAACATTTTCAAATAATCACTGAAGCCTGAGGCACTACTTATACTTGTCACAATGAGCTACAAACTTTTTTTTTTTAATTCAGATGTTTCTTATCTATGAATGAAAACTGTGCCATCGAAAGGAGCTTTTCAGGAAAGCACAAATTGACTTGATGAACTGTAACAGAACCTTGGTAATGTTAACTTGTTTACTGGGTGCCTAAGAATGGAGAAATAACACATGCAATCCTTAATAAATGCAATGCAGTATGAGACAATCATCCTTACAGCATGCAATAATATGAATAAAGCCTTGCCCCTTAACAAAAGTCATTTATGAGAGTTAAACAAAGTTTACTTATTCCAATTTGTAGTGGAGTCAGCAAACTTTGTTCACATCTTATGAATGACTTTTGTTGAGGGATGGTCTTCCTATTTATTTTTATTTATATAACTAGAATATATAGTATTGTAGCTAAACTGGAATATATAGTTATAAGAATGATTGTCTCCCACTGTACTGCATTTGATTTTCAAAAAAAGATTGCATGTCTACTTATTTCTAAATTTTTATGCAGCCAGTAAGCAAGTTAACATTACCAAGGTTCTAATACTTACATAGTAGCATTTTAGAGTACTGAATGCTGTGTGTCAGGTACATATTGTAAAAAAATGATATATCTCGAAATATTTTGGCTTTAAAGCATTACTAATGCCAGTTAGTGATAAGTAACTGTAAATAGTACTGATCCTTTGACAACATTGAAATAATGCTTTATAATAGCCAGATGGAAACTTAGTGTGTTTTGAACTAATGACTGTTATAAAACCAATTATGAAATTTGCTCTTGTATAAATGGAGGGCTTTTCTTAGCCATAGTAGATGTGTTAGAGTCTGAAGGAGGAGGTTAACTTTACTGTGTATCAGAGCCAATAGAGTGTCAAGGGGGAGGCTCATTGTACTGAAAGACTATGGTTTTTATTGGAGACTGTCATTGTGCAATAGTCAGAGATGGGTCCTTATCTATGGATAAGGGATAAACAAGAAGGGAGGAGGTCTCCATCAGCCAAGGGTGGAAATTTGATGAAAAAACATAGAAATATTGGCCTAAAGTGGGTTGGTCTAGGTGAATAAAGGATCATTCAGAGTCTACAACAACAACTTCATAGTTGGGTCAGGAGTTTCAGGAAGAAGAAGATGAATTAAGTGAAACTTCAGATAGTGAACCT
Source organism: Protopterus annectens (assembly GCF_019279795.1). Classification (NCBI taxonomy): domain Eukaryota; kingdom Metazoa; phylum Chordata; order Ceratodontiformes; family Protopteridae; genus Protopterus; species Protopterus annectens. Next base: position 645,472,727 of record NC_056741.1, read on the forward strand.
GAGATAAGTAGTGAAGCACAATAAGATTTAGAAATTGTAGATGTGTGTATTACAGCAGAGCAGTCTGCAGGAATAGAGCCAGTATAAGAAAAAGAGTTACAAAATAAAATATTACAACCTGAAAGTGTTGAAAGGCAGGAAAAGGAAATGACAAGAAGAACTGAAATGAAAGCATTTCCTACTAAAGTGGTGTAATCCAAAGAAATGAATTTAGGAGGTTAGAAAAATATACAGCCTAAGGATAATTATAAACGTTCTGCCAAACTGAATGCACAGAGTTCAAAAAATTAGGAATTCTAAGCTGCAGATGTGTAGTTTAAATGATAATTAAGTTGGTAAGAAATCATTTATTAGTGTAGTAAACGGAAAAGAAATGTGAAACGTGAACTGTTATCAGTCCTAAAATGATTAATGTCTGTTTAAAACAGGAAACCCAAGTAAAGGGGAACTCTGGGCAACAGGTTTTTGAGTGAGGAAAAAATAAAACTGAAGACAATTTTTATTTAGCGCTACCATATGCAAATGAAGACTTAGGTATAGAAGAACTTATACTGGAGTATATTAGAGAAGAAGATGAACCTTCAATGTTAGAGCAAATGAATGAAGAGAAAGAAATTTAGCAGACCTAGAAATGAGCCATATCAACTTCAGAAATGCTCAACAGGAAGGTGACACCTTTATGAGAGCAACATAGACTATAGAAGTGACAGATGGAGGTGATAAAGAACAAGATTAACCTACTTTTTACACTTAGAACTAAACAATTCTATATAAAGTGAGTAAGGGCAAAGAGAAAATTGCATACCATTTATTAGTACTGAAGCCTTACAGAATATTCATTATGAAACTTACACATTGCCATATATTCATAGTCAGAAACTTGGAGATAACTTGGGAATGGATGAAACTAAGGCCTGAGCATTAGCCAGATTTTATTGTCCTGGAATTATAAACAGAACAGAAAAATTCTGTTTGTCCTGCTGAGAATGTCAGAAATCATCTCTGCAGACTAGCTTCATGAATCATTTGATTCCATTGCCTGTTATGTATGTGCTATTTGAATGCATCATCGTGGATATTATTGGACCACTGGTAAAATGAAGTGGATATCATTACTTCTTGCTCATAATAGACTATACAGCAACATTTCTAGAAGCTGTATCTGAAGAATTGGCATTATTATTCTCGAAAGTAGATATTATTAACTCTTCATGTCAGGGATATGCAGAAATTCTGCCAGTGTTTTCAGGTTAAATAGTTGAAAATATCACCTGACAAGCCATAAACTAATGGCTTGTAAGAGAAGTTCAATAAAACATTGAAATTTATGTTAATAACATTATTGAAACAAATAGTAAGAACTGGGATGTTGCATAGTTATCTTTTGTAGTTTCTTCCTAGGCTATTGACCCTGAATGATCTTTAGTAGTCTAGCCGTGCATTTCCATGAAAGCTTTTTTAGTCCATATAATTTTAAATATGAGTAACTCATAGCAGTTAAAGGAGTTACATGTTACCCCTTTCCATAAGTGACAAGGTTGCTAATCCAGGGATGAATTTGGGGTTTCTCATTGATTCATCCAGATTACATTTAAGTAGAGTAAGAGAAGTACTTTATAGGTTTTTTTTTGTAGGGAAGAAGATTATTCCAAAGAAATAGAATTCTCTGTGATACATATCTGTCCCACCAACATGTTCTATTTATGTTGCAGAAGATATTAAAATCCCTTGAGTGGGTGTTTATGCAACCAGTGGACTTGTAAAAGAGCAGTAGGTCTGAAAGGATAGTATCTGCTGAGACTCTGTATGTGAGGCAGACGTCAACCCTCAGCAACATGCATGGTACCAGGAACAGGGACAAGGCTTTGAGATGATAAGTGTAGTGTTTATAGATTGTTACTAGGCTAGAGACCTGGGGAGCCTTTCTAAGCCTAGCTAAGTTTTCCCAAAAGAATAATGATGTCCTGTATACAAATAGGACATTAAAGGCCAGGCATTTATAAGCTGCCTGTATCCATAAAGGACATGGGTTCCAGGCTTAGTGTAAATTTCCTATTCTCCATCCACTGGTCTAGATTGCACTTATATCAGGTAATAGACAAACTCAACTTCACATGGATGGGAAGCCTGTTCCATAGGAAGAGCAGTCTCTGGACAAGTGTCTATCTCTCCAATATGTTCTGTTTAAGTCACAGAGAAAATTCAGGTCCCTAGACCTTGTCGTGCAAAAATTACAGCTATCAGGTTCATAGATATATACTAGGCTGTCAGTCTACAGGCTATTACAAGCCTAGGAAATAACAATATACCAGAGTCAAACCTGCACCTTGTATGTATGATGTAAACATGTCAAGCATTATGTCAACCATGTAATCAGAGTTTCACTTGTGATTAATAGGTTCATAGGTGAGTGCTACACTAGCTACCTTTGTTGGTCATTTTAAGCCTATCCAAGTTCTCTCAAAGGTGAGAATTAGATCCTCTATCTTCTGTTTCTGAGGTAAACACCTTAATCATTGTCCCAACCCCCAATTCTATGATTTAAACCCTTGATTGTCTTGGTGAGAAAATACTGTGGGCATTTAATTTGTGTCATGTGTTTGGACAGATACATGCCAAAAGGGGCATTATACTCAGTCATCAGACTAATAAGTGCTGAATACAGTGGAATGGTCACATCTCTGGACCTGGACACTATACATTTATTAATAAGCTGCATAATGAGAAATATTTTTTTTAGAATAGTGGATTCATGGTGTGTGAAGGACATTTCACTCTGTACATAGGTGCCCAGGTCCCTAACTACTGGATACATTCTCAGGGATATGCTGTCAATTTGATAGTTGCAGGGGACATTGTGCTTGCTGATGGATACTATTACACATTTATTGGCATTTAGTTTTAGTGTATGGCTTTGACACCACCTATTTGCATGGGAAGGTCCCTCTTGGAGGATCTTGGTGTCCTCTCTGGAGTTATTAATGGTACCAAGTTTACAGTCATTAGTAAACTTAGTGAGACATCAGCCATTAATATTGGCTTTGAACTCCTAGAAAGAAATGCCAAAGTGGAGTGGCTCAAGGATAGAGCCCTGTGATGCACCATTGATATGGAGCTGCCTACCCTAATTTCCTGGGTTCTATTTGTGAGGAAATTTCCTATTCATTAATTTACATAGGGAATGCCATTTAGCTGTAAGAGTTTATTAACCATATCTGAATGCAGAATGATGTTGAATGCCCAAGTCAGATCTAGATATGTGGTGTGTGCAGATTTTCCCTCATCCATTGCTTCAGTAACCTTCTCAAAGAAGTCAGCCAGTTGACTAGGCAGGATCTGCCCTTGACAAAAATGAAATGGCTTGAGTCAAATGTTTATAGGTTGCCTATGTTCTTGTTTATTAAGTCCATAATGATCCTTTCTATAACCTTACAGATAAGGCTATTCAAACTTATGGGTCTATAATTACCTGGGTCCGTTTAAGCCCCACTCTTGTGCAGGGGGATGACTGTTGCTGTCCTGCATTTGTCTGGCACTAAATGCTCTCTGTAGGAGGATTGAAAGGTTCTGTTTCAGGCTAACTAGTAGGCATCCTGGTATGTTGTTGGGTGCTATAGAAGTAGTGTTCCTGACATTGGACAGTACCTTGAGGACTTGTTCTTGGGTGATTTGGGGGGTGGTGAAGATACAGGTATGTGATCTAGAAATTATGGGGAAAGATGGGTTGATGTTTGAGCTAAATTTATCTCCTAGTAGACTGGCTATGTCCTCTGGCTATGAGTTGGTGGTATCATTTACTGTTATCTCTGTGCAGTGCTGGGCATCACTTTTGAGGTTGCTAACATAGTTAAATAAGGCTTTGGAGTTGTCTTTAGCCTGGATGGCTATTTTTACCTCGTATCTGGTTTTGGTTGATTTGATCAGGGACTGCAGTTCTCTGCTAAGTTTAGCAAGAGCATTTTGGCATGTTGGGAGTTACATTTATTTTTACGTGCAATTTTCTTCTATTTTACAGCCTGTTTATATTTGAGTTCCATCACAGGGGTTTGTTTTTTAAATTTGGCATTGTATTTACTTTGGATGGGGAAGATGCCTCTCTACAGCTGTTTACATGAGAGTAAAATCTGACAGTAAAGGATTCAGCATATGCAATAGGGTCATCAAGTTGAGAGGTGATATTGAACTTAGCCAGGACATCACTCAGTTTAAGTAGCCCTAGCATAATTTCTGAATACTCAGTTATTAGAAGATGCTTTTGGCTTCAGTCTTATAGTAAACGTGGCTGATTTATGGTCTGATTTGACTAGGGAGGGAGTTACAACTGGTATGGAGCAGAGCTACCCCATATTAGTAAGGACCAAGTCCATGATTTTGTCACCTTTATTTGGGGTGCGGACTAACTGGTCCAGAGAGTTTGTATTAGAAATCTTTGGACATACATGTTAGGGGATGTATAAGTACACCAATTTATAGAGGGGTAGTTGAAGCCTCCTAAGATAATGGTGTTTGGCTTGACGCATAGAGATTCCATACTCATCAGGTAGGAGGTATATGCCAGAGGCTATACAGAGGGACTCCTATGGTTGATGTGATATGGTGTTTTATTGATGATAAATTAATGGTAAACTGGACATAGAGGAGTTTCAGGTCATTCTCCTGTCTGAGTCTGGAAGTGGCACTTTGTTTAATGAATATCAAGATGCTCCCAACTTTAGTGCACTTGTACAGTGTGGTGGACTTGGATGTGTGTATATATATATATATATATATATATATATATATATATATATATATATATATATATATATGTATAGAGAGAGAGAGAGATTTTCCAGGTTAAGGAGTGTCTAGTGAGTTAAGTTTTCTATTAAGGCTCCTAGTATTGATCAGCAAAACCTTTATGTTATCTGGATTCTCTTTAGTTATTTTGAATAATAAGTGAGGTGCCATGGCATTAGTGGGGGTTATATCACTTGAACTCTTGTGCGGTGGACATCAAAGAAGTCTACTTGATATTGCTAGAATGACCTGAGGAGAAGAGAAAAGACCACTGAAAAATAATTATAAAGCACTACAATAAAATATAAGAAAAACTCAGACTGGTGATACCCATAGTAAAAGAGAAGAGGACATGTTAAAAACACAGGAAATGTAGAAATGCTAAAAGGAGACAATTCAAATCAGGACACAAAGTCAAAGTACTTATGTTATCAGCAGAAAATAATTTTTTAGCCAAGTGGGAAGGTCACTTTGAAACGTTGGAAATATTAAATGAAAAAGGTAAATTATAAAGTCAAGCGAATAGGTTTGACCTACTTTTCTTTTATCAATCACATCAATGTGTGGAAAGAAGCTGAATCATCAGTTGTGAGTTACAGCACTATGGTAGGAAAAGTACTGTCAAGGAAGGAACCCAGTCCAACTATTTAGATAGGGGAGTGCTTATCTAAGACACATAGGCAAGAGGTGCTATAATTTTTAGCCAGAAATAAGAAAGTCTTTTAGATCTGCCTGGAAGGAAAACTAAAATATAATAAAGAAACAACTCTGGGAGTGAATATTTATTGAAAGCCATATAGTATGTCTGAATCACAAAAGAAAGCAATACAGCAAGATGCTGAGGCCAGGTTTGTAGTGAAGGAAGCTTGTAAGAAACTTTAGTCTAAGAAATGAAGGATACATTCCTAAATGCTGAAATGAAGTAGAAACACAAAATTATAGAGCTAAGAATTATATTTGTCTAAATAAAAAGACAGCACTAGAAATAATTTAAGTCTAAACACATCAGAGTGCAAAGATTCAGACAATAAAGTCAGTATTGCCTTTGGACAGTGTAGAACAGTGATAAGAATTAAGAATGTCCATAGCATGAGATGCCACAAAAGCAATTCTGTCTTTATAGAACACAGTATTAAGGTAGACATGGTGTCAGTTAAGGGAGGTATAATGTTTCAGAAGGAACTGAATATTGTTTGTTTTGCTTCCATAAACTCTGTCCTGACTATTAATACCTCTGACTCAAAGAAGGGATTTCATTGTCATAAGTTGAGATGGCTGGTATACTGGCCAGCTCTGGAAAGGTAAGTGATAAAGTTGTGCATAATTTTCAGGACACAGTAACACTGTACTACACTGTCATTTTATTTTTATTTATTTTATTACTGCATTTTTGTAACTGAGTGGGTGCACTGGTCCTGTAATCCTTTTCAACCATTACTTGGGTGCTTCAAACACAAACATTTACATTTTGACAGAACTTGTTACATGACGGTCATGTAACAGTACAATATAAAGCATAACATGCCATTAAAGGAAGCGTTTGGACAAACAGTACACAATATCACATATATAAAAGTACAGTATACATTATAACTTATTAGCAACAAAATTGTTTTGACTGACAATATGAAATATTACTTATGGCCTTAGTAACACTGCTTTGTGGCTTTTTGATCTGCATTCCACTCTGGCATTTTACTATCTGCTAAGTTGTGATCAACACTGACCCTCCTTTCTGTCTATAGTTTGAAAGATTGTCCAAGTCACAAATAGCTCCATTTGTGTTCAGCTGGGACAGGAACTGCATAACATTTTGGGGTATTGAATGATGTATCTGATTTGAATGTTGTGAAAACTGCTATATTTCTAAATATTTTGGTGTTAACATTTTGCCAGTGCCATTGTGTGATGTGACTAGTATACAAATAGCACTATTTCTTTAAGGGCAGTCAGGTAATGCTAAGTATCTGCTAAAGGAGAAATTTCTGCATGTTTGGCTTTTAGCTCATTTTGAGATCAGTTATGTAATTTACTGTTGTATAAAAGGAGGACTTTTCTTAACCATGGTAGATTTTTTTTATAGTCTCAAGGTGATAGTCACTGCCTTCAGATATTAAATAGACTCAGCTTAATACATGTCATATCTAGACCTTGCAGAATTAGGCTTTATTGACCTAAGTGCATTAATAAAGACATATAACAATAAATAAAATGTTGTGCATTCAAAAGCCAGTGAGCTGGAATACTTGCATGCCCTTGAGGAGATTTGTATATTTCCCACAACACCTTTAGTACAATTTGTGTGACTGACTGTCCCATATTGAGTATGTTTATTTGTTGTCCATTCAAGAATGTATTGTCTCTCTCTTTCAAGTTCTCACACTTTAGTAAATTTACAAGAAAATCCCATTAGTGATAGTTCCATATTCTTCCTATTGAAATAATCATGTCTGCAAGTCAGTATACAGGTCTAGCACAGACTGAAATAAAACTAAGAGCAATTACCACATGCCATTATTGAGGTATATGTACTGATTAAATTAAATGTGTTGGACCAGAAGTATTTGTTACTTCAAATGTCCTAACCAGCATATGTACCACAGACTAAAACTCTACTGAGCAAGTTTTAAAAGAAAAACATCTGTATTTGGAGGGTTGGTGTAAATCACAGTGCAGTGTCATGCTCTGTTTTAGGCTTTCAAGCTTATAGGGAGAAAGCAGGATAGAGTGTGGCAGAGTTCTTTAAAGTGTGGGTAATAATGACATGGAGGATTCCTTGAAAGGTTTTACACCATAGGATGTAGTTCCCACTTTTTTTGCATACTGTCTCTATTACAGAGGGAAATATGCAGTACTGTAATTAATTTATAGATGAAAGTGGAAAGGTACAAGAACCACTATGAAGGGGTGTACCTTTCTTTATTGTGTGCACAAAATTGTCGTATGTCTGTGCACACACAGTTGCTATCTCTCTATCTATCTATCTATCTATCTATCTATCTATCTATCTATCTATCTATCTATCTATCTATCTATCTATCTTTCCCTTATTGTTGCTGTGTGCATACATGAAATAAACCCTGCAATCAGCTAGTTAACTTTGCTGAATGGAATGTCATAAAGATAATGGATGCAGCTCTTATATTTGCACTGTCCATTATAATCAGCTAACTACAAAAAGAAAAATCCATGGTATCCCTGGAAGTCTCAGAAAAACCAGTATGCAACCTTTACTGGGTTAAAAACAAACCAAGCAGAAAGTTTGCAGTGTGGAGGGTGTGATGTTCACTCCTTGAAATATGTTACGCACCGAGTTCACTAATAAAAATCGAACTTTAAAATACATACTACAAAGTAATAAAATAGTAGGTAGTCCACAGCTGAGTTAAAAATTTAATATCCTTTACTGAAACACACAAACAAGCGATCCTAGTTGAGTATAATGAAAAGCATTAAAGACATTCATTATTTATATATAATGAACCTGAGCATTAAAGATGAGATTTATGATTTCCTTATGTGTGGTATCACAAGATTTATAATATATATTTTCAATATCTAATAATCCACGGGTGCCATAATTAAGTTACCAAAATGCACATGCAGGCCCCAATTACCCCTCAAGCTAAGGCCTAGCTAGTGCTAATTAAAATGGGCAACTGAAAAGATTTCTGTGTAAAAACCTCTTTATGGTTTCAAGAATTACTTTAGAAACCACCACCTTTCTTCTCTTAACAGCAGAAGTCTCATATGATATGAATAACTTTTAACTCTCTGGATGTTACTTTGGATATAAGGAAAAATTCTTTTAAGTTTAATTTATTTAGAAAAAGGAATACTATCCTCCGTTACTGCTACGATAGAGCAATATGCATATATGTATAATTATGTAGTCAAAAGTCAGTTCATTAAAATCGAGGCAGACAAATTGGAATGTCTATTCTTAGATAGACAATACGATGCAAATTTAGTAAGAACAATCAGGATGCAGGTATTGAAAGATGTTGAGTTACCGGTACAAACAACATATGATTATTCTCATAATAAAGGCATCAAGAAAGTTTCTCTTTCATCAGATAGGCTGAGTTTTGTTACTACTTATACAAATGATAGCTGTAACATTAGGAAAATAATAAATAATAACTGGAAGGTGTTAACAACAGAGGTGTTAACAACACATGCACACAACAACTGGTAGGAAGTTACATACAGGAACTTACAAATAATAAAAAAATAAAAATCTTTTCCTTTGTGACAAGTCAAATAATATTAAGTTGAAGCCCAAAAGTAAATTAGGGACTTTCCCTTGTGAACACTGTAACTACTGCAAGTTTATTACTAAAGAACAAACATATTGGCTAAGCATGTACAATGCTTTCCAAGCCATTCTTTGTGTTTAGGGTTAGAGATTGTTGTAGAAACAGTGTGGTAGAGGTGGAGACTTGTTTTTTGTTAGAAAAATTAGGAAATGGAAATGGATTCTGAGGGTAAGGCATAGGTCTAAATAGCATTGTAAGCCCATAGGTTCACCTAGGCCTACCTAGTTATATATACATATATATAAATAATGAATGTCTTTAATGCTAAAAATCCAATATGTTTGTTATTTAAGGATGATCAAAACATGGGATTCCAGAAGTTGTATGCATTAAGGTGCCAAAGAAATGCACACACAGTAAGTCTTATTTCACTCTATCAGCTATATGCAAGCTGTCTACCTAACTTTATTTCAAATGTAAGGAAGCAATGATCTCATAAATGATGAATATGAGATCTCTTCAGTGCACTATAGACAGGGGTTAAGAACTTCCCATACATATGTATTTTATTCAGTGTTTAGAAGCCAGTATACTGTTGTTTACTAGATACCTTGTTTGATTATCTATATGTTCTGATGAAATGTCAGAGAATCAAAGAAGGGACATGGAGATCTTTATGTCTGGCTCAGGTATGATCATTACTTGTTTCTAGAGGTCCTCTTTAATGTTTCTTACAGATCCACAAGTCCATAAGATGTGTATTAACGAGGGCTGAACTACACTACAGTCTCTCCAACAGACATCTTTATTACCACACAAGCAACCCTGTCACTGGATACTAAAAAATAAAGCGGTATGTTTCCTTGCATGCTCACACTAGACATTACCATTAAGATCTCTAAATATACATCCATGCCACTGTCATAAGTGGGATCCTGAAATTTCTCTCTCCTTCTCTATAATCACATGGTTCCCATTTGGCATGTACACCTCATTATCCATTTATGTTTGTTCTGTACGTAATGTAAAAGAAATACAGTTATGTGAGGTATTCAACATACCAGAGAATGATTGATTCATCTCTGCCTTTACAGTTTATATGTCTGAGTTAGCAGAACAGTATATTATACTGCCCTGGTTCTTTTTTTTTCCTACTGAAAGACATGCTGTTGGATTCATGGCTGTGCAAGATTTGACAACTGGATAGACACAAACCCCCCTCTCACAGGGTGTAGATAAATCAGATACTCGAGCCCTTAACGCATTAACTTCTAAAATGCTTTCCAAAGTATGATAGAAATATTATTTGGAGAAATTGAGAAGATTCATCTGAGTAACATCCATGGAACAAAGGACTAAAAATGTGTTTAAAATGACTGGATCCAGATCATGTAGGGTCCCATAAGGTTAAGGCCAAATTTTAAACATCTACCCATCCATGGCTAGTAGCCTGTACAAATTTCACAGCACAGCAGAACGTGGTTGGAATTGGAAGCACAAGTCAGAATATGGCCTCAGAATTTTGCACATGCTGCAGTCGGGCAAGCTCACCATGTGAAAGTCGAAGGTCAAGTTTTAAGGAGTGAGTACTATAGCTTCATACGTTAATGAGCTTGTTAAATTATTCTGGCAGAATAGTAGGAACTAGCTGACATTATTGTTAAATGGGGAAGTAAGAAATAATTGGGTGGGGGAGTGATTTTTCAGCCTGAGAATTGATCACCTAAAACAAATCGCAACAAAATGAATAAACGTTAAGCTAGTTCATTGGAGTATTTTACTACCAGCTAACCGAAACCCAAAGGAGAAAAAAATTACATTATATTCAAGGATTGAGATAAGATCCTGTGTCTGTTCAAAAAAGCTGTGTAATTATACTAAAAAGGGGTACATTTGTCATATGAACTGTTCGTATTGGATGTTCTGTGTTGATTTGCAGATGAATAACATTTCTGGTTGGTGTTTGCTGTGGTGACTGTAGCGTTTTAAGATTGCTAATTTTTTTAAACTAAAGCTGTAATTAGGATAATAACACAAAGACTGATTTATGTTTGTACAGTGAACACAGATTATTATAAGAAACATTATCAATCTCTGTAATACTGCTGTGATTGTCTGGATTGGGTTCCAAATGCTTTTGCCTTCTGAAAGCCTTGTAATCTTTTGCCAAAAGCACCTACTCCTGTCATAAAATAATTTTTTTTCTCACTTGATTCTGCGGTTGGATTCATTGGGACTTTCTGTAAGATTTTCATTGTTGTAGGGAGAAATATGGTTTACTATGGTTTGTGCGAATGACATTCTGTGCTGCCAAAAATCAGAATGTCGTTCACAAAACATAAATGGATGGGATAGTCGAACACACTTATGCGAATGCAGTAGTGCATTTGCATAAGTGTATACGACTATTTGCATGGAGATTGCGGTACAATGGGGATTAGAAATCCATCCATATCCCCACTGTAGTGTGATCTCAGAGTTAGAATATATTAGTAGGGGGGTGGGTGGCGCAGGGGGGCTTGCCCCCTGCAAAAACTTGATATGTCAAGCTCCTATATGGCTATCACGTGATGGTTTCGGCCACAATGTCAACTCAAATGTGTCGATTATTTGGGATGACATTGTGGCCGGTTGGAATGTTTAATTTCGGGTTTACTTTTTGTTGTTTCGAATGGCAAATGTTTTGCCGTTCGAACAAACAATAGTAAACTGAGAAATATATAGGCATGAAAGAATATTTTAAACTGCAGGAGTATAATATATATTGTCGATAGTGTGGGAAAATAACTGTATATTTTACATGAAATTCACTGACATATGCAAAAGCATAAAAAAATGTATATATATATATATATATATATATATATATATATATATAAAATTAACCGCACTCAAAAAAATTGAACGAAGAGAAGAAATTTTAACTAAGAAATGAACTTCGTGACAATAAAAGCATTCAATGAAATAGTAAATAACACCAACAACTCTTGTAGAACTTTAGCGCTTTCGTCTTATTTATTATCAAGACTTCTTCAGAAAGACATGTTTCATAAGTATGAGCAACCATTTTCACTTCCTTTATATAGATTAGTTCTAGCAGGCCATTTAAATTAACAACAGTTCCTTTCCAATAGAAAAGTGTGAACAAGCAGGGTGCTGTGTGCATTTTCATTCACATTACAATTGCAGTTACATAAGGCAAATTGGTCAGACAATAATAGCCTTGTGGTACCGTGTGCATACTAAAAGGGATAGTGTGCAAAAGGGATCGTGTGCAAAAGGGATCGTGTGCAAAAGGGATTGTGTGCAAAAGGGACTGTGTGCAAAAGGGACTGTGCAAAAGGGACTGTGTGCAAAAAAAAAAAAAGGGGTTGGGGGGGGGGGTTACCAGGAAAGATGACAGTCATGCTGTGATGATTCTAATATAAACACATAACTTATGAGTGTTTGCCTCCAAAGGTAAGTAAAGAAGGGAACGGAGGAAGGTGGAGGAGTCAGGTAGAGAGTCCTAATATGCTTTGGCATCGGTGTGTGTGTAGAGAAATGTGTGGGTATGCCACCTGATGGGGGAGTGGGAGGAATGCGGTGTGGACTTGAGGGGCTGTTAGGGGGCCCATGACAAGGAGCCTATGAATAACAGTGTCCCCAGAAGACTGTCAGTGCAGATGGTACCACCTGTGGGCTGGTTTGGATGGTATCACCCCTTGAATGGCTGCGTGAAAATGTGAGACGGGGGTATAGTTGGTGGGGTCAGCGGGGCTAGCCTGGTGATTGGGAGCATGTGTGTAGGGGGTATGGGGAGTCAAAAGTAGGAGAGAGAGTGGGAACATGTGTGCAGGGGGTGGGAGTCAAAAGTCAGAGAGAGAGAGAGAGAGAGAGAGGAAACACATTATATTCACTTGCACAGTTGTAAATCCATAAACACATTAAATCTACTTGCACAATTCTTCAAACCCTCTTGCACAGTTCTTCAAACCCTATCACATTTCAATCTCTATACCATTTAAGTGCACATTTAATGTTCAGTGTCTCGTTGAGACCTGGATAGACATCAGCTCTCAGTTCTATCTGCCATTTTAATTCCGGACTTGCAGGAATGTGTCCATGTCCCCTACAAATTCTGTTATTTTTCCAGCACTGTGAATTTGAATCCTGTGAAGTTTGGGCAAATAGTACTGTGTTTAGCCAAGGCATTCAAACTGTCCTGTTTGTGTATTGCTGCAGTGTGTTCTTTAATATGGCTACTCAGCTTCCTGTTCGTTTTGCCGATATAGAAATTCCCACAGTGTTCGCAGAAAGCACAGTAGACTACATTTTTGTGTTGCAGTCATAGTGGTCATGTAGACCGACAGTTCTGTTGCAGTGCGGGAAGGTGACATTGTTGCTTTTTCGTATGTGTACACAGGCAACACACTTGCCGCAGTCAGACATTCCAGGTTCTGTCGATACTTCGCTCTGTGGGGATGGGCTTTTATTCCTCTCGAGCACCACCAAAAGAAGAGGTTCGTTTGAAACAGAAGTTTGGGGATGTCCCAAGTAACTTTGTCAGACCTTTTTCTCCTCCCAAGATGTCCCAATTGTTGGTGAGGACCCCTCTAATTCCAAACATATCGGTGGAAATTGGAAGGGGGAAACTTGACACCCAGTCCTTTTGTTCGGTCTGTACTGTGCCCATGCTGTAAATCCCTTTTCCAGGATTGGTGGGTACCTAGAGTGTCTGTGCTGTATGATCTCTTGGAACAAGTTGTCCACTAGATACTCTGGGTATTTTCTTTCTAGGAACAAGTTTGAGGTAAAAAACTTCCTTGATGAAAACCTCGTCCCTAAAAAGGAGTCTGGATAACTGGATGAATTGTCCTTTTACAATATTCTTTCATGAAATGGGGATGCTGACTGCTGAACTCGATAGTTATTCCAGAAAGTGGGCTTGCGGTAGATGTTGGAATCAAACTGTCCACTTTCCGGGTCTATAGTGAGGTGGATATCCAGGAATTGAGTGGTGGTTCTGATATGTCCTACTGTGAGGGTCAGGAAGTCCAGACTCTGGAAAAGGGTTTCCAGAAAATTGCTCAGAGAAAGTCTGTCCCCCTTCCAGACAAAAAGACGTCATCAATATAACGCCTGTACATTATGGTGTTGTTGAACCGGGTAGTGATTCAACCTTATCCATTTCCCAGGCACTGAGGACTAAGTTTGCATATGCTGGGGCCATTTTGGACCCCATGGCTACCCCTTTCTGTTGGTGGTAAATCTTCCCGTTGAATTGAAAGAAGTTATTTCTTAATACTGCTTCTGTTAACCTGCATACAGTATTAATCTTAGTCCCGCTTAGGTTGGAGTGCCTGTTCAGGTACTGTCTGGTGAGGGTCAGTCCTTTGGCGTGGGGGATGTTTGTGTACAGTGCTTCTACATCTAGGGTGACCAGTAAATATTCCCCTCCATCCAGCCTTAGTTTGAAGATGTCATTTAGAAAAGCCCAGGAGTCCTTGATGTAGTATTTGCTGTTCTGTACAATGGGGTTAAGGATGTGGTCCACGTATTGTGAAATCTTTTCTGTTTTGTCCTTCGGTTCGATACCACATGGCGGAAAGGTGGATTTTCAGGGTTCTTGTGAACCTTGGGGATTCTGAAAAATTTTCCAAGGCTGGGTGTCATGACCTGCATGAAGTCTTTTTCGTCTTGAGAGATCTCATCCCTGAGGTACAGTTCCAACAGTAGGTTGTCAATTTGTTTAAAGTTCTGTTGTACCTGGTTGATGTTGACCTTTTTGTAGAACTGGTTATTCATGAGGGATGCTTCAAGTGTTCGGATATATCTCTCCTGCTCCATCACTACTATCCCGGATCCCTTGTCAGCCTTCATGATCCGTAGGGATTTGTCCTGACTCAGTTCCTTCCAAGCCTGTGTTTCTTCCCTGTTCAGGTTGTGCCACTTTGCTGAGGGCTTATCAGAAAGGAGTTTCCTGATATCCCTTTCGCAGGTACTCACAAAGAGGCTCAGTGTGTTGGAGAGTGCAGGAGTGTACAGGCTCTTCATGGTAAGGGGTCTGTTGTTATCTTCGGAGCTTTCCTCATCTTCTTCCTCTTCATATTGTTGTATATCTAATTTTAGTTGTAACTTTCTCAGGTAGCACTTGAGGTCCAGGATAACATCCGCCGTGTTGGCTCTCTGCGCCGGGATGAAAGAAAAGCCTTTCTTCAGTACCTTATGATGGCTTTCCGAGAAATCTCGTGTGGTGAGGTTAAAGATGTCACCTACCCCTGCTGGAGACCTGAAGTCAGTGCTATCAGGTGCTGGTATCAGTGAATGGGGAGGGTGATCAGGGTGGTCCACCCCAGTAATACTAGTACTGTATCCCGTTCCTTCCCCTGTGATTGTTGTTCCCCCTCCTTCCCTCAATATTGTTGGTGTTGTGGTTCCAGTTTCGTTCATTACCCCCAGGTCTGAACCTGGTATAAGTCCTGGTTCTGGTTGTGAGTCCTGCTGAAGATAAAAAAACATTGTTGTTGCTACTTGTGCTGTTGTTGGAAGACTGGTCGTTGATTTGTGGGGTCTGATGAACCCTTTCTTGATTGATCGCACTGTCCGGTGTCCTACGGTTTGTATTGTTGTTGTCCTCGTTGTTGTCGTGGTGGTCACGTACACCGCATTCCTCCCACTCCCCCATCAGGTGGCATACCCACACATTTCTCTACACACACACCGATGCCAAAGCATATTAGGACTCTCTACCTGACTCCTCCACCTTCCTCCGTTCCCTTCTTTACTTACCTTTGGAGGCAAACACTCATAAGTTATGTGTTTATATTAGAATCATCACAGCATGACTGTCATCTTTCCTGGTAACCCCCCCCCAACCCTTTTTTTTTTTTTTTTTTGCACACAGTCCCTTTTTGCACACAGTCCCTTTTTGCACACAATCCCCTTTTTTGCACACGATCCCTTTTTGCACACTATCCCTTTTAGTATGCACACGGTACCACAAGGCTATTATTGTCTGACCAATTTGCCTTATGTAACTGCAATTGTAATGTGAATGAAAATGCACACAGCACCCTGCTTGTTCACACTTTTCTATTGGAAAGGAACTGTTGTTAATTTAAATGGCCTGCTAGAACTAATCTATATAAAGGAAGTGAAAATGGTTGCTCATACTTATGAAACATGTCTTTCTGAAGAAGTCTTGATAATAAATAAGACAAGCTAAAGTTCTACAAGAGTTGTTGGTGTTATTTACTATTTCATTGAATGCTTTTATTGTCACGAAGTTCATTTCTTAATATATATATATATATATATATATATATATATATATATATATATATATATATATATATATATATATATATATATAGATATATATACACCCTTGCACCTCATACCTTATAGCCACTCCCATCGTCTTATATAATTAGTCATCTCATACCAGCCTGTTCACTGTAGCACTATCCACAGGCAGTTTCAATCACTATTTACCTATTACTACCTCCACCTAAAAGCACTAGCAACCAAAGCATACTTATCGCTAGCTCCACCCATCCTATCAACATCCACTGCCAAAATCCACAACATTTTCCATACTCTACACCCTTGCCTCTTTCTCTCTGTAGTTTGACTGACTGCCATAGAACATCTCTTTCCAAGCTTAACTAATTTTACTTAGCACTCTTAGTATCCTGCATTTTGCTGGAGTACTTCCTTTCTCCTTCATACCCAGTTCTACCCACAAGTACTGACCCATCCCCTCTCAGCTACCCAGCTTTACCCCTTCTTATAGACCCCCTAGATCCCCTCCATTTAAATTATTCTGTCTGGAACCCTTGCATAGAACACTCTGCTGGAGTACCTCTTCTCTTCATCAAAATTAATTCTATCCAGAGATAACTGACTGTTATTCTTAAACCCCCCAGCCAATACAATCCCCTGTTATTAGCCTCACTGTTCAATCACCTACCCATCTCATATTGCCATACATCTTTTGTTATTCCATAGTCATGTAGGACACTAGCAGAGAAATGTGAAATTTAGAAATATATAGCCAACACCCGTGCAACCATGCATGACAATGCTGACCCACCACAAACAGCCCCAATTGATTATTAGACCAACAGGACCTTATGGAATCAAGCAAAAAATTAACAAAGATAAGAAAGCATATCATAGAAATTTACAAGACAACAACAAAAATAACCACAAAGCTTTTGGGGTTGTCAACAACCTCATCTTCCCTAGTGAATTCACCCAGCCACATCACATCCTCATAAATCTGATTGTAACATAGTATCTGCTTTTAAATCATAGTTCATTAATGCAACTACTATTCCAATTACAAATTTCTCCACTACACAACAAATTTTCACACGTTCCACCCATACCAATAACACAACCTTTACATAGCAACCCATCCCAATGTCAGCAAGCAAAAAAATTGCGCAAACTCAAGCCCACCAGTTTTTCTGCAGGCTGTCTTCCAACTGAATAGATTAAGCTGGCTGCAGATGCCTTTTCTTATCTAATATGCATTTTTATTAATATATGTATTCAAGAATATCATGTGCAGTTAAAACTTGTCTGATCGAAGACTGCTGGAACGGGGCTCAGTTTTTAGCTTTTTATTGGTTAATTGGTTAATTTGTTTAAATCAGTTTGCTCATTTGCTACTGTTATATTAAAAAAATGCACTTTATGCATTGCCGCTTTGCTAGGGTTAAACTATTCCCGGCGCCATAAAGTCTGCTCTTCAAATTTTCCCTTAGAACTAGCCAGTTTTTTAGTTTTAGCACTCAAATCTGTTTCTTTGAGCACAGCACTTGTTCAGAACTCGTTGTAACCACTAAATAAGCTACAAATTACTACAGCACTCACTTGTCTAGAGGAAAACAGTTTTTAGTACTTAATAAATAAGCACCTATCCAGGCATGTCTAAGGGTCAGCTCCCAGTGTTTTCTCCTGTCTACCAGATGAATCTGGGCATCTTGGGGCAATGCAGCAATTGCCTCATGTACACAGACAACCCTCTTCTCCTACCACCCAACACTACAACCTGTGAGAGATGCACTTATATAGCCAAACTGGAAACAAAGCTCTGTTCACCCAAGACTGGACTAGACAGTCAAGAGGAGAGGGTAAACACTTGCACCACACCACACCACATTTATCACATAGTCCTTCAAAATCTACACCACCAAAACACACACATAGAAACATAAAACACACACCTACATTTGCGGAGGCTCTCAATAAAAATCTGCTCAAGCAACAGAGACCTCTAAAGCAGAAACGCAAGCAACCTCCACTCCCCCCAACACAACCCAAATGACACATAGCCCACAAACTCAGTGTGCCATTGAACCACAGCCCATAAAGCATAACAACGTACCCAGCACTCTAGTCATAAGTGACTCTGTAGTCAGGCACACTGATGTTCCACTCACCAGGCTAAACAAGGAGAAAGTTACTGTCAGCTGACTGTCAGGTGCCAGGATCCACCACATAATGCACACACTCAGATCACTCCACAACAACTACAAATATGACTCTGTCATTGTCCATGTTGGTGTGAATGACCTGAGATGTACCTCCCTGGACTACATGAAAAGAGACATGGAGGAGCTCTCTGATCTTGTAGCAAGGCAGGTATGCCCTAAACCTGATTAGCATCCTGGCATCACCCAGAATATCACAGTACAAGGACAAAATGATTGATTTCAACAACTGGCTAAGTCTTTCTAAGGGGATCCAGTATTTGTCTGCCTGGGATGACATGATCGACGGACCACGATGCTTTGCCAGAGATGGCCTGCACCTTTCACCCTTGGGATTCTGGATACTGGCTAAGGCTCTTGCCACCCCTATAGTGCCTTTTTTAGGCAAGGTTCAAATGACAAATTCACCACCGTAACAGGTACAAGCAAGCAAAATCTGAGGGTAATGCTACTCAATGCTAGAAGTCTAAACCTCAAATTGCATTCACTTGAGGCACTCCTTAAAATGGAGAACATCGACATCTGTGCAGTGACAGAGACCTGGTTCAAGGCTCCAGAGAGCACCCATGCATTACCAGGCTATAATTCATACCACATCTTTTGGCCACCTAACCTGGACCGAGACATTAAAGGCAGAGGCATGTCCATATTCATTAAGGATATCCACACCTCCAGGCTAGTTGCTCAGTATAATGCATCCGAGATTATTCAAGTGCAACTAACTCTGGGCAAGACTGCAATCCAAATTGTAACTTGCTACAGATCCCCCACCATGCCCCAGGATTCCCACACCTCATTTCTTGATACACTGGAAAATATTAGGGTACAACACAACACCCTAATAATGGGTGATTCCAACTACCCCACCATTAACTGGGAAAACTACTCATGTACCAACTCTTTTGCTCAACATTTTCTGGAATTCATAAATTCCAATGCCTTGGATCAACTTATCCACACCCCCACCAGGGACAGCAATATCCTAGACCTGGTCATTGCCAACATGGGTGACCGGTGTTCCACACAAGAGGTCAATTCCTTGTTGGTCAGATCCGACCACAAGCTAATTGCCCTAGACATCCACATCCCGCCCCCACCCCCCATTAGGGAAACCATTGCAAAAAATTTCTCCAAAGCCAACTTCACGTTTCTTAAGACAGAAGTGACAAACTTCACGACACCCATGCAGATGGACAATAGAGGTGCAACTGCTGAATCCTACACAAATGCACTTTATAAGCACTTACACAAGTGCATGGATCGTGCTATCCCTAACAGAACCAAGATGCTATCCTCCAAAAAAAAGGAAGCCAATCTGGTGGTCCCCTGCCATAAACAAACTCTACAACAGAAGAAAGAAACTGTTGCAAAAAGAGTAAAATCCCATGATTTGAGGAACTCCCTAGTCAGCCTCAGTAAAAAGCTGAGATCCCTCATAAAATCCTCCAAAGCTAGTTATGAAAACAAAATCGCCACTGATTCCAAAGACAACCACAAAGCATTCTATAGCTATGTCAAGAATCTCAATGGCAACACTCATATCTTCTCTGAGTTACAGCACAATGGCACTAAATATACAGAACCAACTGATTTTGCCAACATCCTGGCAGATAGGTTCAGTGCTAACTTTACTCCCTTCTCACCCCCTAAAGAGCCCATCTGTATACCGGAAGAATGCAAAGTTCCTGTAATCTTGGCTGCACAGGTTAAAACCACACTCTCCAAAGCCAAGAACACAGCAACCATGGGACCTGACAACATCCCAGGTTACATTCTACACAAACTACAGAATGAACTGGCACCCCACCTAAGCACCATGTTCAGTCATAGCCTCACCTCAAGCTTTGTGCCCACTGAATGGAGCACAGCAATGGTTATCCCACTCCACAAAGGGGGATCCACCACAGACCCCAGAACTACTGTCCCATTAGCCTAACGAGCCTGGTCTGCAAGGCCATGGAACATATCATCATGGAACTTATAAACAAAGACATTGGTAATCTCCAAACTCTGGACCCCACCCAGTTCGGGTTTGTAAAAAGCAGATCATGTCTCCTAAACCTGATTGACTTCTTTGAAGCAGTCACCAAAGCCGTAGACTAGGGTAAGGTGGCTCACACAGCCTTTCTAGATCTGGCCAAGGCTTTTGACACCATCCCCCACTCTGGAATTATAGATAAACACATTAAACTAGGTATAAATCCCTGTGGCACAAGATGGGTTGCCAACTGGCTCACTGACAGAACCCACACTGTGAAAGTAGCAGACTCCAAATTTGACTTCAGACCAGTGACAAGTGGAGTACCACAGGGTTCAGTCCTGGGTCCTCCCCTGTTTGGTATCTACTTTTCTGAAGTACAGACTAACACAGGAGGTCTTTGGTTAACAAAGTTTGCAGATGACTGCAAACTAGGAGCCATAATCAAAACTTCTAACGATGTGGGACATCTTACAAAAGGGCCAAACTGAGACAGATGCCTGGTGTCAAAGCCATGACCTCAAGCTCAATGCCAAAAAGTGCATTGTCATCCCCTTTGGTAAAAACTCTGTGCCCATGAGCTACCACATAGGTGGTAGTCTACTTAACACCGAAAGTGTGATAAGAGACCTTGGGACACAGGTGGACAGTAGCAAAAAATCCTTCTATGTGGCACACCTCATCACAAAAGGTTTCTCATCCAGGAAAAAAGAGGTCATTGTTCCCCTCTACTTGTCACTAGTTAGACCCATTATAGAGTACAACGCCTCTTTTGGTATGTACCTCACAAGACATCAACAACAACTGGAAAGGCCGCAGAAATACCTCACAAAGAGGATTACCAGCCTCAAACAGATGCCCTATGCAGACCGTCTCAAAAAACTCCAGCTTTACTCCATCACATATCGCCTACTCAGAGGCAATCTCTGCCTAACATACAAAGCTATGTCAAACCCAGAGCTGTTGGACATGCTCCTCTTAAAGAAATCCCAATCCCTCTGAGCTACGCGCTCTAGGGACCTAAACCTTGTCACTGCAATAAACAGAACATGATAGATTCCTGTCCCAGAGACGTTCCATACTCTGGAACAAACTACCTATCTATATCAAACAAAGCTCCTCATTAGCACTCTTCAAGAAAAATCTTGATGACTGGATGGGAAATAGAAAATAAACCCTGGGGATCAACTCTGTGGCTCTGTTTGACAGGAGCACAGGAAAATAATTTTCTTGGGTGGCGAAAGCCAGGGTACCTTTTTGTCTAGGCTTATACAGGCCCTAGGGCCAATAGCCTAGTACCTACCTATGAACTTATGTCCCCCAAATCTGGAAACGTAATTCTGCACAAAGTAGGCAATTCAGCTGAAATCAACAGTTACAGAACTCAAGAATTATAGGTCTATCATCATTCTCCCCTCACTGTCCAAACTCCTGGAAAGATGCATTCACTCATTCTCATCTACCTCGTTACTTACTAGACAATGATCTGTTAGCCCCACACAACTTGGATTTTGACCCAACCACAGTACCACTACAGGTCTTCTGTCCTTCCTCAGCACTATAAAGTCCAAACATAACAATAATCACTTTGTCTCTGCAATAACAATAATCATCCTGTCTCTGCAACATTTTCAGATCTCTGTAAGGGTGTTCAATACAATCTCCCATAATAAACTCCTTGACACTTTATGAAAACACAACCTATCACATCACACCCTTGTCTGGTTTCAAGTCCTATTGAGTGACCCAGTGTGTTAAATGTAAACAGCCTACTCAACTTACCTGTCTGGCAGGTCCATCAAAAATCATCCAATGTACAGATGTCTCAGCTATCATCTGCACAACCATGACCATCATTGACCTACAAGAAATCATGCAAGAATCCTTCACCTCCATTGAAAGCTGACTCTAAGACAGAGATCTCAAATTAAACTCTAAAAAGACCAAAATCATGTTCTTCACTTTTAACCCTTCACTACCATCAAGGCAATTAATAGTTACCTCAGCCCAAAAATATAACATGAAAATGTTAGTAATGTTAACCTATTAGGAGTCATCACTGAAAATATCTTAACATTTGACCTTCACTTTCAAAATGATATAAAAAAATCACCAACAACTTGTTGCTATTTATAGGGAAAATATCATGACAGAACCTGGTCATAAAATAACAGCTGCGGCCTACCTATTACTAACCTTAATATATCACTTTTCAATAGTTAGTAATATTAACATCTGCCAGAAGAACAAACTGTCACAGTGTTACAAGAAAATAGCTATACCACACTGTGTCCTAAAAAATCTTAGTTGTATGGGCTCCCAAATGATATCAAATATACCCAATTAAAAACTGTCTAGTCCATAATCTATAAGCAAACAAAATTCCCACCCAGAGAAAGCATAAGGAAGTGGCACTCTGCTCCCAGATGCCTTCACTCTCAAGATAAAGCCTTAGCATGAGTTTGCAAGTCACACAAACGATGCTTAAGCAAACACAAGACGAATCATTATTTAAAAAACTTCACTTACACTTTTTAATAAACCTCAGTTGTAAATGCTCCTTTCTCCCTGACTGAATTGACCTACTTTTCAACATTCTCACATCCCACTCTTTCAACCTACTTATATCACACTATCTGTAAAGATAATCAGAATTCTAGTCAGCCTTGCACCAAACCTCCACTACCAACACGTTTATAAATGTTTCCTTCTAGTGTCTGCCAGCAAGAAATAATTTCATGTCAGAAATCAGTCTATTACTTAATTGCCAAGTTTTTACATCATTAATCAAACAATAAAGGTTATAGACTATGACTACCCCTGACAACTGAATCAATGCAGCAAAGTATTTCATTTGTCTTTTAAAACAAAACAAAAACACATGCAACACATAGCTCACAAAGCCAGTGTGCCAAACAGTCACAGCCCTTAAGGCTAAACAACACACCTGATACACTTGTAATAGGTGACTCTATCGTCAGGCACACTGACATCCCGCTCACCAGGCTGAACAAGGAGAAGGTCAGGTGAGCTGCCTGTCGGGCGCTAGGATCAGCCACATAACACAAACACTCAGGTCACTCCAAGGCAAGTACAAATATGACTCAGTTATTGTCCATGCTGGTGTGAATGACCTGAGACGTACCTCCCTGGACTACATGAAAAGAGACATAGAGGAGCTCTCTGAGCATGTAGCCCAGGCCGGTATGACCCTGACCTTGAGTAGCATCTTACCCTCACCAAGAATGATGACACAACATGAAGACAAGATGATCAATTTGAACAATTGGCTTAAGTATTGGTGTCATTCAAAGGGGATCCAATGCCTGTCAGCCTGGGATGACATGCTCGACAAGCCCCGATGCTTCGCAAGGGACGGCTTGCACCTGTCACCCCTGGGCTTTTGGATATTGGCAAAGGCTCTTGCTACCCCCATAGTGCCGTTTTTAGACAAGGCTCAAAAGACAAACCCACCTCCATAGGTATCACAAGGGATAAGAAACTAAGAGTAATGCTACTCAACGCCAGAAATCTAAACCTCAAGATGTACGCACTCGAAACTCTCCTTAGCATGGAGAACATTGATATCTGTGCAGTAACAGAAACCTGGTTCAAGGCTCCCGAAAGCACCCCAGCACTACCAGGTTATACCTCATACCATGCTTTTCGGCCCCAAAACTTGGACCGAACCACAAAAGGAGGGGGAGTATCAATATTCATCAAAGATACCCACACTTCCAGGTTGGTGGCACAGCACAAAGCATCAGAGACTATCCATGTGCAACTAACAGTGGGTAAAACTGCCTTCCAGTTTATAGCCTGCTACAGACCACCCTCCCAAACCCAGGAACCTCACTCGGCCTTCCTGAGAACACTGGAAAATATGAAGGTCTCTCCAAACACCATTATATTGGGTGACTTCAACTACCCAAACATAGACTGGGAGCATTACTCTAGCTCCAACACCCTAGCCCAAAGGTTCCTAGAATTTATAAACTCAAATGCTATGGAACAACTTGTTACCACTCCCACAAGAAGGGAAAACATACTGGACCTGATCATCACCAACATGGGGACTCAATGCTCCAGACCAGAAGTGTATCCCTCACTGGTAAGATCAGACCATAAACTAATCTCACTGGATATTCACATCCCGACTCCACCCCCTGCCCTGAAAACCACAGTGAAAACTTCTCTAAAACAAATTTCACACTCCTCAAAACTGAGGTGGAATCCTTCAAAGCCCCCGGGCCTGTGGAAAATACAGCCCAGACCACAGAATCCTTTATAAACGCATTCTATGAACACCTTCAGGAATGCATGGATCATGCAATCCCAAATAAAACTAAGACCCAATCCTCCAAAGGCAGACATCCTGTCTAGTGGACCCCAGCCATAAACAAACTATACAATAGAAGGAGGAAGCTACTACATGATAGAGCAAAACCCAAAAAGGGAAGGCATCTCTGATCAGTATTAGCAAAAAACTACGGGCACTCATAAAATTGTCTAAGGCCAGCTTCGAGAGAAAAATTGCACAGGACACTAAGGATAATCACAAGGCTTTATTTAGTTATGTTAGGAACCTGGGTGGGAATTCCCAGATATGCTCAGAATTAGTCCAAAATGGCAAAAAATACACCGAACCCACAGACATTGCCAACATTCTAGCTGACAGGTTCAGTGCAAACTCCCCCCCACCACCAAAAGGGCAAATATCTATCCCAGCAGAGTGCTGCCCCCCTGACATCTCAGATGCTCAGGTAAGAGCTGCCCTCTCCAAAGCAAAAAACACAGCATCAATGGGACCAGACGGTGTCCCGGGCTGCATCCTACATGAACTCCAAGAAGAGCTAAACCCAAACATAAAACTACTGTTCAATCTCAGCCTTACTACAGGATATGTACCCAAAGAGTGGCGTACAGCAACAGTGGTCCCTCTCCACAAAGGTGGTGCCTCAAAGGATCCTGGAAACTATCACTCCATAAGCCTGACTAGCTTGGTCTGCAAAGCTATGGAAAGGATCATCATGGACCTCATAAATAAAGATATTGGGGACCTACAGACACTGGATCCTACCCAGTTCGGCTTTGTTAAGGGCAGATCCTGCCTCTTAAACCTGGTTGATTTCTTTGAAACAGTCACCAAGGCCATTGACGAGGGAAGGTGGTCCACACAGCCTACCTGGACCTCACAAAAGCCTTCGATACAATACCCCACTCAGGCATTATAGATAAGCTCACCAGCTTAAATATAAACCCCTATGTCACTAGATGGGTTGCAAACTGGCTCAAGGACAGAACCCACATGGTTAGAATTGCTGGAGCCATGTCAGACTCTAAACCAGTTACAAGTGGCATCCCACAAGGCTCAGTCCTGGGACCTCTCTTGTTCGGTATATATTTCTCGGAGGTACAGGCCAACACAGAAGGACTGTGGCTGACCAAGTTCGCAGATGACTGCAAACTGGCGCCATAATCGACTCTCCAGCCGACACAAGCATCCTCCAAAAGGGCCTCATAGAAACAGACAACTGGTGCCAGAGCCATGGCCTCAAGCTAAATGCCAAAAAGTGTATAGTCATCCCCTTTGGCAAAAACAAAGTGCCCACAAATTACCACATAGGTGGTAACCCATTAAGTACAGAAGAAGTAATTAGGGACCTGGGGACCCAAGTTGATAGCAATCTCTCATTTGACAACCACGTGGCCAAAATGGTTAGAAAATCATTTTATATAGCCCACCTAATCATGAAGGGATTCACATCTAGATCAGGGGAGGTCATCGTGCCTCTTTACTCATCCCTCATCAGGCCCATAATTGAGTACAATGCCCCTTTTGGGATGTACCTTACCAGACACCTGCAGCAACTGGAAAGACCCCAAAAGTACCTCACCAAGAGGATCAAAGGGCTCAAACAGATGCCATATGCTGCCTGGTTAAAGAAACTCCAGCTCTACTCAGTGGCATACCGCCTGCTCAGAGGCGATCTGTACCTGACGTATAAAGCCATGTCCAACCCGGAATTAATGGACATGCTGCACCTCAGAAAATCCAAATCCCATTGAGCTACGTGCTTGAGAGACTTGAACCCCAGCACTGAAATAAATAGGACATGCTGGAGGGACAGATTCATAACCCAGATGCTCCCTTCACTCTGGAATAAAATCCCAGTCTAGGTTAGGCAGAGTCCCTCATTGACTCTCTTCAAGAGGAATCTTGATGAGTGGATGGGAGATTGTAGGTTCACCCCGGGTATCACTTCGGTGTCACTGTTAGACAGAGGCACAGTATACTAACCTCGAAAAAGGGCATAGCAAAATTAATTTAAAATGGGTGGCGAAAGCCAAACACACTCTGGCTAGGCTTATAAATGCCCTAGGGCAGATTGCCTAGTATGAACCTATGAACCTATGAACTTTACCTGCATTATCCTTGCATGCATTACCGTCCTTTTAAATTGCTATTTATTATTTAATATTGTATATATAATTATTTGTAAATTATTTAACATACAGTGTATAGATGTCTGTAAATCTACCAATATTGTATATGTTCATTCTTTGGGTAGGTTTCTCTCTGGGTGTCATCTGAAATGGGCTCTCTCAAGGCCTAGTGGGAATTCTAGTTAACAAGTGGAATGGAAATAAACAGATACATAGATAAATAAAACATTACAATAATTATGACAGGGCACTAGAGAACATGTTTTGTAAGGTCTGAAGAAGGTATGGTTTTTAATGTAGATGATGTTCTTCAGATGATAATGAGATGACCTCACAACAGCTGATACCTGGTATTTAAGTGTTAGCATGCTGTCAGGCACTATAGACAGATTTTTCAGTTTTGTCAAGGACTAAATCCTCCCTGATTTCTTACATGTCCAGAAGGTAAACAGCTCCATTAACTGTAGACTAAGGATTTATATCTATATAAAAATAAACAAAATATGCTGGAGGGAAAGAGTTACTACTCAAAGCTTACACCATCTTTGAAATAAGCTGCCCTTATATTTTAAATATGGTGACACCATTGCATCCTTCAATATTAACCTCAGTGATTTGATAAGCATCCACATATTCATCCTGGGCCTGACTTGCTTTGCCATCCTGGAAGCAGGGAGTACATCATGAGAGTGGGTATTGGCAAGGGGGTCTACTTCACTTTGTCAAAAAACCTATGTGTCAAATACCTTTTTGTTAAACCATATTCATCAAAGCTTTAATTCATTAAACATTCATTTAAGCAAATTTTTTCCCGGGGGGTAAAAATGCTTAGCCATCATCAGGAATTTGCCCTTTTCCCCACTGTAATACAATTTTGGAGTTGGTATGGGGGGGGGTGTGGTGCACGCAGCTCCCCCAACTGGGTGGGTTTTAAATTTCGTGAATTTTGTGATGCTCATTTGGTTAGCAAGGCATTTTTTGCCCAGGAAAAATTTTGCTTAAATTAACATTTGATGGATTAAGGCTTTGATGAATAGTGTTTGACAAATAGGTTTTTCGACAAAGTGAAGTAGAACCATTGGCAAGGTGCAAATGATCTCATGACTTACTTAACTTGTAATTCCTATGATCCTATGCAGAAAACACAAATTCTGATCCATTCTTCCTGTAAAACTAAAGTGAGAAAGGAATAGAACCTATGATAGCTAGACAGTGGTATGTACCAGTATCACCTCAATCTTTGCTGTGCTGAGCTTCAAACAATTAGAATCCATCCAGTGCAAGATAGCTTTCAAGCACTTTTTCAGCATGATAAAATTGGATACATACTACCAAAAGAAGCAGAGATATAGGTAAAGATGATCAGCATAGCACCATATTCTTATACCTCTACCATGAATGACTGATGGGAAAAAATGTTGAATATTTCTCAGCATTAGTAAGCATATGGAAGATTTTCTTTCTGTTCTGCAACAATGCACCTAGTATTCAGGAAGTGAAACTTTCTAGATAGCAACATTTGATAATGCCATCTGTGCAACTTTGCTCCCACTGCAAAGAGAAATATCAGGCTGAACTTCAATTAACTTCTCCAATAAGCAGAATAGCCTCTTTTCCTATGTTTCAGCATAATTTTGGTAGTATTGAAAACTGTGAACATTTACAATAAACACTCCAAAACATTACTGGAAATAACATAGGAGAAAAATGATTTCCATTTTCCTTAATCTACCCAGACATATGTCTCATGAAATGTGAGAATTTCAGAAGCAGCAGGCATGGCACATTTTTGAGAGCTTTTACTTCCCTCTGCTTCATCCTATGGTTCCCTACCCAGTGCCCCACATCCATCACTGGTTCTACCAGCCATGCTCTAACCCCGTGGACATGCCGAAATAGGGCTGGGGCTGGATTAAATTTTAAGGGAATACTAGGAGTCTGGCAATCAACAGCCACTGGGGAGGTTTCTTTTATGACCTATTCCATTTCTCTCTCCTCCCACATTGTTCTTATGGTTGCATCCAAGGGGTGGCATGCACTAGAGACAGGTGGCATTTCACCCTGCCTCTGCATTAGCTGAGATATGTCCCCACCCTATCCTCCCTTTGGACTACCCCTCCCAATAACAATGGCTCCAGGCTTTACCAGGAATTGTTGAAGGAGATGCCGAGAGAACCACCCACCTATGAGGGATAGTAACACCCATCCCTCCTTGCGACTCTGTCTGTATGCCACTGCAGCAGTCCAGGTATGGTACTTTTTAAAAAAATAACTGCTACTTTACTCCATGGTGCCCCTGTTTATCCTTACTAATCTGTGCAAATGCTAACCCTAACCTTGCCAATGCCCGTATCAACAAACTTACAGATTCACTTACGAAAACGTTTTTCTTAACAGTACCTCTATTCAGACAAATTATATCTGAAGGTATTGTTAATTTATTTTCCAGGTGAGTGATAAAAAAGAGAACTTTTGTTCTATTTTTCTGATTATTGTAGTTTCAGTTTTTTCAATAGAAATGGAATTTGACATGCAGAAATAGATGCAATGTGCTTTGATGTTTCTGTATGTCGATTTTAGAGCGCATACTCATATG
This sequence comes from Protopterus annectens, assembly GCF_019279795.1. Taxonomy (NCBI): domain Eukaryota; kingdom Metazoa; phylum Chordata; order Ceratodontiformes; family Protopteridae; genus Protopterus; species Protopterus annectens. Next base: position 645,502,271 of record NC_056741.1, read on the forward strand.
TATCTATGTGTGTGTGTGTGTGTGTGTGTGTGTGTGTGTGTGTGTGTGTGTATGTATAAAATATATAAATATATATATATATATATATATATATATATATATATATATATATATATATATATAGGTCCACTTCTTAAACTCTAAATACTGAAATCTCAAATTTCAGTATTTCGAGTCGAAAATCTCAAAAGTGCAGTTTTTTGAAACAGCATTTTATCGAATCTTAGTTTGAATTTGTAGTACTTGTGTGGTGTGTTTTATGTATTGTGCTGTCCCTTTAATGGTTTGTTGTTTCTGGGTTCTGCCCGTGTCGGCTGATACGTGTTAATGGAGATTCAGGTAAGTTTGTATTCTGATAGGGTTTTGGATAGGATTTTGGTTTAATTTAGTTTTTAGGTATGTTTTAGGAGTTGGTTAGGGTAGGAAGGTTAGAGTGTGTGTGTAAGTGTTGAAAGTGGTGGTTTTGTACATTTGTAGTGTGTGTGTGCTATTTGTGCTAGTGCGACCTCGGAGTTGGTATATATAAGAAGTGGGGGTGTGGGGTGAAGGAGGGGCTTGCCCCCTGCTTAAACGTAAGGTGGTGTTATGTAGGGGGAAATGTAAGGTGGTGTTATGTTGGTGGAGGTTTGGATTTTTTTTTTTTTGTTATTTTGGGTTTCGGTATTATGTCTTTTCGTTTTTGTGGGCTTTCGAGATTCTTGACTCGAAATATTGAAATTTGAGATTTCAGTATTTCAAGTTTAAGAAGTGGACCTACATATATATATATATATATATATATATATATATATATATATATATATCATTGAATTTATACTCAGCCGAATTTCAAATTACCTAGACCAGCTGTTCTAAAGACCAGATTTTCGAACGTTTGTTTTGCTGAAGTTTGTTCCACTGAAAGTTACCCCATAGCTGTGAGTTCCATTATATAGTGTTTGTGTACTTTATGGTACACCATACTGGTTCCACATTTCTACAGCGTTTGTAGTTTTTAACTGGAGATTGCAGTACAGTGAGGATCAGGAAATATACTCTATTTCTATCACTGTAGTGCGGTCTTGGAGTTGGTATATGTAATTAGCAGGGGGTATGGGGGGATGCAGATACTGTGTTAGATACTGTGTTGTTTTGTTGTTTTTGTTCGTATGTGTTGTTTCAGTCTTGTGAAGTTTGGGATAGTAATGTTTCAAAAATCTGGTCTTTCAAACAGCTGGTCTTGGTAATTTGAAATTCAAAAGAGTGTAAATTTGATGAGCTAACAGAGACCCATAGAGATATATATAATTATGTATACATAATATAATGTGTGTGTGTGTGTGTGTGTGTGTGTATACATATTTAAATATATATAGAATTAAATACGTGTGTGTGTGTGTGTGTGTGTGTGTGTGTGTGTGTGTGTGTGTGTGTGTGTGTGATGTGATGAAATTTAATGATAAAATAACTTATTAAAAATTTGGCTTGCCAGAGAAAATAGCTTGGATCTCTGTCTTGTGCTTTTTGAATAGTTCAGTTATGTGCTTGTGCTTAGTTTGCAGTCATATAGAAAAAAGATTTTTATCTAAAGTTCATGGGCTAGCCATGTTAACAGACATATCTGTATCTATATCTATATATCTATGTATGTGTATATATATCTATCTATATATAACTCTATATATATATATATATATATATAGAGCTATATATATATATATATATATATATATATATATATATATATATATATATATGGAGAGAGAGAGAGATAGAGCTATATATATATTTATATCTATATATCTATATATAGCTGTATTTGTCTACCTGTCTATATATATATATATATATATATATATATATATATATATATATATATATATATATATATATATATATATATATATATATATATATATATCAATCACTGCAGATGTTTCAGTCCACACTGTGTTTGGTTAACATCTGTTTAGTCAACTGCTTTTGCTGGAATAAACAGATGGTCAACAGGTGGGCAAGAACGCACAATTCTCGGGATTTTTGGATTTTCCCTTTCCCTTATTTGGTGTGATTTTGGTGTTGGTAGTATATATAATTAGCAGGGGGGTATGGGTAGTGCAGATTGCTTGCCCCCTACAAAAAGATTATGTTTTTTCTTTTAATGTTTTTTTTTTTATTTATGTTTTGTATACATCAAGTTTGCTTCTATGTACATGCATAGTAACAGATCAAAATTCGCATTTCTGATGTATTGTGGTGTCCATTGTCTGAGAATCTGACAAATGTGAATATTGACCAAAGCAAATCTAATAATATATATATAATAATATATATATAAAAAATATATATAAAAAGTGCCATCCATCCATCCATCTATTTACAACCCCTTTTTCCAATTTTTGCACATGGTCAGGGTGTCACATGACACTCATCTTTTACCAGTGTTCACACCACCAGATTTCTGTGTGCGTGCGCACACACACACACACACACACACACACACACACACACACACACACACACACACACACACACACACACACATATAGTTGTGCAACAAAGTAGCTTTAAATACAAACTACATAAAAGTGTGAGTCAAAGTAATAATGAACAAAATCTCCCCCTGCCTTATACCTGCTATCGTATGGTATGATGTCGTCAATAAAAAACACAAGGCAAGTACAGCAACGCAGAGAAAAACTAAAACAAAAAAAAAAATGATTGGATTGTTTGGTCTTGTGATTTCAGTTTTATGATAAATTTGATTGCATTGTTTAGTCGTGTGATTTGTGAGTTTTAGTATTTAAACATTTTCATTAAGTTTATTTTTATTCTAAAGAAGTCCATTTTCAAAAGGATGAAAGAACTATGTATCTTAATAAATCTCTTTTTAATGAGCATTATTTTTTGGTGGTATAATACACTTTTGTTTAATTTAGTTCAAAGTACAACAGATCCAACATCTGCTGCAGTAACAGTAAGGGTCAATAAAAATCAGATAGCATGCATCAAATAAATAAATAAATAAATAAACAAATAAATAAGTAAAAATAAATTGACATGATTAAAATAAACTATTTTACTTTTCAGTTTGAATAACCTCATATTTTCATGCCACTTCTGAATATAAAAGTCTCAAAAGCAACTGCATGTATAATCAGTTTGTTGGTGAACCAGTCATAAAACCTACAGTGAGGAAGTTAAAACAGTTCTTCATTAATCTTCATATAATCTCTGTAGTCTTTACACTATGGTTTAAGCCCTGAACCACACAAGACTGTGAAGAACATGACAATATCACAGGAGATGAAGAACAATAAAAAGGCAGAAACCTAAACCCTTAGCAATACTAACAGTGTGTGCTACTGTCTTCATCCCAGAGTGCAGTATTATCATACAGAAAAACTTTCAGTTAGTTAAACTGGCCAACAAGTGAGTCTACAAGGGAATCGGGCAAACCTAAGCCTAGTCAAGAGTCCTGCTGTACTTGTAGCAAGTAAACCAAAGTTATGATGACCTGTGAGTCCTGTGCCTCTATTCAACAACACAGAACACAAATCTCACAGACAAAAGTGTGAATGTTAAATAACCGCAGCAGCAGTCCCAAACCAAACTATAACATAAAGTAACATTAACAATATGAAAAGCATGAAGTTAAAACCAGGGCTAGTGCAATACCGACAAGATTGAAGACCCAGTTAAATGCAGACAATGGGTATGGTTAGCAAGGATAGCCTTATGGTAGACATCAGCAAATAGAAAATAAGCAATGAAGAGCATAATTCCTAAGAGACCAATAGCTAAGTTCACAGCAGAATCCACTTTTCATTTAGCCACTTTATTCATTTTCTTTGTTTAGCATTTGTTAATTGTTTAAGTGATCTGTTCCAAAGACACTTTTCAGCCTCAAACTTTTGCCATACAACAAGGACAATAGACATATATAGAGACATTAAAATGATTATAGACAAGGTTATATGATATTCAGATACATTCTAAACAGTCATTCATTTCAGTTTACAGTGTAAAAAGCTAGACATGCTTACAGTTTAAGACCATTACAGTAATGAGTAAGGCAAATATTATCTTATCTTAAAACAGGGAGACATAAGTCAATCAAAGACAATATTAAATTAATTCAAGACAGGCTATTTACACAGCTTTTTCGTTAGTGTAGCTGTATATCAGTCAGAGATATGACAGCAGTAGATGCATATGGATTATAAAAAACATGGTGTCATAGTGTTACTATTCCTGATGGCTGCTAAACAACATAATTCTATAACAGTCTACTAAAGCAATATAGTATACACTCCTGCTACCACAGGAGGAGGAAGTATATAGTAGTAGGTGCTAATCTAAAACATTATTCTGCAATTAGAACTCAATCAAATATTATAAATATATTACAGAGAGCAAATGCAACCATATTAGTTCATTTAAAAAGCCTAAGCAGCAAAATGTGCTTTAGTAACTAATGCCATGTGCAGTTCATTTTAAAGTACATACAGATTTTCAGCTTCTGTAAGCAACCCCATCTTGGCATAATTTTGATTATAACACATTACTGACAAAAACTGTATTTCTGGTACTATGTAATAGATAAAACAAGGAAATCTTTATTTCTTATAGCAAAATTAGTACCTTGGCCAAAAGGTCACTTTATTAATAAATTCCTCAGCTGATGTGTGTGATGTGTGTACATCTTTAAATGATGTTAACGGGGTTTTGCTATAATGCTGTTTTGTGAGTTATTAAAGGACTCTTCAGCCCCAGTCAACAAATGTAAAATAAAATAAATAAAATAAATTTAAATATCTGTATCTAGTGTTATTATTAGAGCACATTGCAGCATAACATTTCCAACTTACATATAATTTAAACTCACACTTCATTAGAGCAGACAACTTATTAACCTAAAAATATTTCTTATACTCAAAGCCACCACTTTGCCTCTGACAACATTCCTCTTGAATATCTTTACCTTCCAGTGCAACCCATCTTCTACTACATCACCTTAATTATTAATCATTTATTAATTATTCAAGTGATGTGGTCCAGGTGCAGTTTTCAGCCTTGACTTGTCCTGTACAAGAAAGGACAATGCACATATATTAGACATTAAAATTTATTATTTATTTATTTTATTTTAGATTTGTTGACCAGGTTTGTCCAGCTGAGCTGATAGCCCTTTTTCAGCGGAGACCTGGGGAGAAAAGCTCCACAACATTTACATTTAAGATTTAAACAGTAAAGAATATGTAAACAATAAGATTTTAACAGTACTTTAGCTGAAAATATACAAAAGGAAATACAAAATTCTGAGCTGAAAAAAGTACAGTCTAGAAGATATGTAGGGAGATAGAGTTTACACTACATATACAACATATAAACAGTGAATAGTTGTAATAAGAGACAGTATGCAGGTGGTAAATTAGTAAGGGTATTATAAGAAAGGAGTAAGAGGCAAGAAACCCAGTTAAGAGGAGGTAGATAGATGGCTCTAAAAGTGGCAGGAGCCAGTAAAAGGCAGGCAGAGTATGAAGAAAAGAGATGACAGTTTAAGAGGGGTGAGTACAGTGACATATCCAGTGTTTTTTTTTAGGTAATCTTTGGCAGTTGATTTGAATACATTTGGTTGTTTAAAGGATCACATTTCCAGTGGGAGTTTGTTCCAGGAGATGGAAGGGTGGTAGCTATAAATGTTTTGACCAATTTTGCTCTTTATAGGTTTATAGATGTGTAGTAGGTTTTGGTCTGAACTTCAGAGAGACCTGGAAGGGTTGCATGAGGAGATAAGAGGAGTCAAGCTAGGACAGGAAGATGGCTGGTATAGGATAGAGTGGATAATCTGAATCTGGGAGAAGAGAAGCAGGTGGGGTAGCTCCAACCAGTTTAAGTGTGTTAAAGAGAGACAATGATGAGATCTATAGCTTTGATTAGCAGCAAATCTAGCCACTTTGTTATAGGTATTTTCTAATTTAGTTAGGAGGGTGATTTGGAGGTTAGAGAGGATCTGAGAGCTGTACAGTAGGTTAGGTAGGAGATAGGCAGCCTTGTTGGATAAGAACTTTTTATTTCTATATAAGAGGCCAGGTTTTTGATGAGTTTTTTAATACAGCTGTTGACATGCAAATCACATTTCAGTTGGTTGTTTATTATAACCCCTAGAAGGTTTGTGTAGGGTTTGACTAAGATGGGTGTATTATCTAGAGACTGGATGGTAAAAGTGGATTTGAGGTTATTGAGGGTTTTGGGTAGAAAAAAGTAAGAGTTTAGTCTTTCTAGCATTCAAAGTTAGCTAGTTGTGGGAAAGCCAGTATCAACAGAGTTGAAGGATTTCTGAGTCATGGAACGTAAGTCAGATAGGGAATCAGCAAACAGTGATGACAGTAGAGTCATCAGCCTATTGGATGAGAATTGACTGAGGGCAGAAGGTACCGAGTAGATTAGTAAAGATATTAAAGAATAGATCCTTGGGGGACACCCATTTTGATGAGGAGTGGAGGGGAGAGGGCTGAGAGCCATTTTACTGACTGTAGTCAGTCAGCTAGCTGGAAAACCATGCAGTAGCAGAGGAGGAGAAATTGAGGTTAGTGAGTTTGTCCAGAAGAAAGGAGTGAGACACAGTATCAAATGCTTTAGAGAGATCTAGGAATAAGCATGACACCAATTTATTGTGGTCTCTGGCCTATGAAACAGTACTGATGAAGGATAGTAGGGCAGCAGTGGTACTATGCTTAGAATGAAAGCCATGTTGTGTAGTGATAAGCAGATTTTCCTGAAATAAGTGTTCCATGACTTGCTTATGTGTGCATTTTTCAAGTATTTTTGAGAGAGGTGAGAGGATGGCAATGTATCTGAAGTTGGAGATTTCAATGGAGTTACCCCCTATGTGAATGGGTAGGGTATAGAATTTTTTCCAGATAGAGAGAAACCTAGATTCTGTGATAGACTGGTTAATTAGTATAGAAACTGTCTTAAATGTTAAAATATTTAACCATATACACCAGCATTATGGAAACAAAACATACTTCATAAACAGGCATAAAGGAGGACAGGAAAATAGCTTTGGTAACTACTGACCAATGGCTATTATCTCATCTATTTTCAAACTAGTAGAAAATTGATTTAACAAGCAACTGATTGGCTACCTCTCCTCCAAAAACCTGCTCTCCTCCACCCTTTATAATCTTCTGGCCTGGTCACAGCACTGACATTGCATTACTAGACTTCTTAAATACCACAAATTCACAACTAACCAAAACATTTTTCACTGCATCAATATTCTTAGATCACTTCGAGGCATTTGACACTGTATCCCACAAACTCCTACTCCAAAGACATTCTGAAATAGGCTTGATGAATACTATCCTCACCTGATTTTGCAGTTGCATATTTGATCAGTGTCAAGCAGTCAAATAGAAAGACACCTGTTCTACATTTATCACCAAAAAAGTCAGGGTTTCTCAGCGATCCAACCTGGATCACTATTGTTCCACATTGTTGCTGATAATATGGATAAATGGTCCATAAAACCATCATTATATACATAACTCTACCTTAAAATGCATTGCAACATCAGTCTTAGAACTTAAAACTGTAACTTATACATTCTTTAATAAGCTTGAAGAATGTCTGTCTGACTGTCAACTTATCCTAAATGCCAAAATAAAAAAAGACGATTTTCTTCAACCCCCATACTCATACTAATAATATATCTCACGTTGCAGTTAAATTCAAGAATACATATGTAATACAACACTGGAACCTATGCAACAAACTAAACTACTAAACCTCTAAGAGTTTTCATTGATAATAAGTTAAAAGTTGGCCACTGTATAAACTGTGATCACTAGAACTACCCAAAAACTTGCATCCGAATATACAATTAAACATTATCCAACTCTGTATACACATCTATAGGTAACCCAAATTCTGTGACTTACAAAACTACTATATGCTGCCCCCATACTAAATAATATTTAAAAACACAGCTAAACAAACTGAAAAACTGTCAAAATAAAATTGCAAAGTTCACCACTAACCTTCCTAACAAAATCATCATTTCACTCTTTAACAAGCAATCGGTTCAAATTAAAACACGTCTTAACTATAAAAATCCATTTTACCTCTAAATAAAGTTGTTTCACTGATTATCAGCTTTAAAGCCTACAATAACTGAATATTTGCCAAAATGGTCAAGTTTAACTTAACCTTTACTGTTTAAATTCATGAACACATTTACCAAAAATGGCTAAGTTTAACTTTCCAGAACTATTCAAATTCACAAACACATTTACCAAAAATGGCCAAGTTTAACTTACCAGAACTGTTCAAATTCATGAATCTATTTTTCCTGGCCATCATGGAGACAGAGACTGACATGTTTTAGAACTGTAACAAAGCTTGACAAAGAAGATGACAAAGTATAGGTAATAACTTAACTTTATGCTATGGACAAAGAAACAGAAACTATTCACAGTTAATTTTCTGAGGACCAGTGTGTTACATATGAGTAAGAAATTAATAATGTCAAGAAACATTTTAAGATAGAAACTCATAAAAGGGTATGCTTTCACAGATGTGTTTAAGTTAAAGGAAAGTCTCTTGAAGCTTTTGTCAGGTTCTTCTATTAACTATCCAAAAATTATGGGTTGGACTAGACAAAATGTAAACAAGTGAGAGATAAGCACTTGGGCTGTCTGATACTGAAGCATCTCAAAGGTTAAAGCTAGAAGTGAATTTTCTTTGGAAAAAAACAGTTTTGCTAGAGGATGAACTAGTGTTTAAGTAACAAAATGCTAATATAGGTACAACAAATGATGGGTTTAAGCTAAAATGCAAAGAGCAAATTCAGTAAAAAAGCATGATATTGGCTAAAATAAGCATGTATGTGATAAGCACAGGGAATGCAAATTTGACAAATGTTTTAGATGTTAAGTGTTTTCCTGCCGAATCAGAGCAGTGTGTTGTATGTAGGTGAAGATATAAGAAATAGAAGACAGGACATTTTACTGTTTTATGTAAAAATAAGCCAGTGAAAGAAGTAGGCACTGAGCATAATACTGAGAAATACTGAGAAAGGTGTTATTATTTTTTCCTGAGTTCAGTGACTGTTGTGCCAAACACTGAACCAGACTGGCAGGTCAAAACTCTAGATTCATGGAACCCCAGTAAGCTTTAAAATGGATGCAGGGCCTGATATTATTGTAGCATCATATTCTATGCAGAGAAGCATCCTGAAGTGTCTGCTGTTGCATGAAACAGAAAAGGAAATACTCATTCCTGACAAGCAAACTCAGGTGCACTGATTGTAAAGTGAGCTAATGCTGATTGGCAAAATTAAAAAAAATTAAAGTGGATGCATTTGATAAAACTGGCCTGCTTAACTGTGAGCCAATAAAGATAACGTTAAAGTCTGATGTTTTTCCGTATGTGTCGACCACACCCAAAACAGCACCTTCTAGAGTGGAGGGAGAACTGAAATGTATGCAAGCACTTGGTGTGACTGAATGCGTAACTAAACCAGTGGAATGATGTGCACTGATGGTCTCAGTTATAAGAAAGAATGGCAGTATAAGAATATATGAGCAACAAACAGCAAACTCGAATAAAAATGTAAAGGCAACTGAAACACGAAGAACTAAACGTAAATAAACGTGAAGCACACAAATTTATTCAAAATGCTTTTCGTCCAGCTTTGTAGCCAAACTTCCTCAGACAACTTTAAAAACTACAACCGGCCTACATTTATACATCTCAAAATTAGTCATGTGTTCAAATCAATCAACTTTTAAAAGGACACTTTCCTAAAAATAGTAAAAACCTCCCTGGTGAAAATACTGAAATGAGAATGCTATAATACATTATTAAACATATAATAAAAGTGGGTATGTATGTTTAAATATATATAATTTTTTGTTTTTATATTTTATAATTTGTGTGCTTCACGTTTATTTACATTTAGTTCTTCGTGTTTCAGTTGCCTTTACGTTTTTATTTGAGTTTGCTGTTTGTTGCTCTAGTTAGTTTGGTTTATCGTGTATGGCCACTGGAAGCATTGAGAACTTGTTTCCTGATTCTCCTGTACCTCTGTCAGCTTCTACACAAATGGGGTCTGACGATTTATGCAATTTAACTGCATTGATAAATGTAATGAATGACAGACTAGAGAATTTATTTGCCAGATTGGATACCTTATCTCAAAAACAGGTTGGTTGCAGGGAGGGTGAAGCAATGACAAGCACTGGGAATATTTGCCATAATGGAACTAACAATCTTGTCAAGGAGAGTGGATCAAAGTGTAAGAAAGCTCCGACGTTCCACCATTTTTAACTACACCAGTGACACTACCATCTCCCCTGATACTTATTGATTTGCCCAATGTCACCACTTGGCTTAAAGAACAGCCGTTACTTGTGAAATCTCCTGGGGTGACAGTCAGTGAGCAATCAATCGTAGGAAGCGCCTCTTTGCTCAATTGAAATTACTGGACCAGAAGTCATTAAAAGTGAAAAAGCTACAATTGGAGATTAGTTATTTTGATGAATGTAAAAAAGCAGGGGTGATTCCCAAAGGATTACGCTCTTGGTTAATGAGTAAATACTACCAACTAACAGTCGACAGTCTCACTGTCGAGATAGCTGAATTAGATCATAACATTAAAATACACAAAGACTTTGCACGTTATCATTTTGACTATACTAGAATTTTTACTACTACTGACCAACATCTAAGTAAAAATTCTGCGAATAAGTTAAAGAAACTGAAAAGAGACATTGAAGCGTATAAACACCACGTGGCTTATCCAGCTCCTCCCTCTTCACAGGATAGGAGTTTCACAGGGCAACGGCAAGTACCTCGTCAATATAACAACAATGATTGCAGAGTGGAAAATGGTTTTACACCAGAGAGTGCAGCACCTGGTGATTTAGGAGGGTGTAATAGGGAAGAGGATTGCCAGTCACTACTAAAAGTAAATGAGCCTTTTGAACATCCCAATAACCCTAGAGGAAGTGAACAGAGTCCTTTTTCCAACAGGGGCCAGAATCACCAGAAACATTACAACCCCAGAAGAATGTAGAGCTCCAGATATCACAGACACAGGTGAAAACAGCCCTTTCCAAAGCCAAAAACACAGCATCAATGGGACCGGACGGTATCCCAGGCTGCGTCTTACATGAGCTCCAAAATGAACTAACCCCTCAGCTAAATTCACTGTTCAAACTCAGCCTTACCACAGGTTATGTACCCAAAGAATGGCATACAGCAACAGTTATCCAGCTCCACAAAGGTGGTGCCACAACGGATCCTGGGAACTATCGCCCTATAAGCCTAACTAGCTTAGTCTGCAAAGCTATGGAGCGCATCATCATGGAACTCATTAACAGAGACATTGGGAACCTCCAGACACTTGACCCAACCCAATTCGGCTTTGTTAAAGGCAGATCTTGCCTCCTAAACCTAGTTGACTTCTTTGAAACAGTTACCAAGGCCATAGATGAGGGAAAGGTAGTCCACACAGCCTACCTGTACCTCGCAAAGGCCTTCGACACCATTCCCCACTCTGGCATTATAGATAAGCTTACCAGCTTGAACATTAACCCCTATGTCATGAGATGGGTTGCCAACTGGCTCATGGATAGAACTCACATGGTCAGAGCTGCGGGTGCTATGTCCAACTCTAAACCGGTTACAAGTGGCGTCCAACAGGGCTCAGTCCTGGGACCCTTCCTGTTCAGTATATACTTCTCTGAGGTACAGGCAAGCACGGGAGGACTATGGCTGACCAAGTTCGCAGATGATTGCAAACTGGGGGCCATAATTGACTCTCCGGCTGACACAGACATCCTCCAGAAGGGTCTCACGGAGATGAATACCTGGTGTCAGAATCATGGCCTCAAGGTAAATGCCAAAAAGTGCATAGTCATCCCCTTTGGGAAAAACAAAGTGCCCATGAACTACCACATAGGTGGTAATCCACTAAGTACAGAATATGTAATTAGGGATCTGGGGACCCAAGTAGATAGCAACCTCTCCTTTGATAATCACATTGCCAAAGTGGTTAGAAAATCCTTCTATGTAGCCCACCTAATCACAAAAGGGTTCACATCTAGATCAAGACAGGTTATTATGCCCCTCTACTCATCGCTCATCAGGCCCATAATAGAGTACAATGCCCCATTTGGGATGTACCTTACATGACACCTGCAACAGCTGGAAAGACCACAGAAGTACCTCACCAAGAGGATCGTGGGCCTCAAACAGATGCCCTATGCAGCTCGACTAAAGAAACTCCAGCTCTACTCAGTTTCTTACCGCCTACTCAGAGGTGATCTCTGCCTGACGTACAAGGCCATGTCTAACCCGGAATTAATGGACATGCTGCACCTCACGAAAACCAAATCTCTTAGAGCCACACACTCTAGGGATTTAAACCTCAGCACAACAATAAATAGGACATGCTGGAGGGATAGATTCCTGTCCCAGAGACTTCCTTCGCTCTGGAATAGAATCCCAATCTATGTTAGGCAAAGCCCCTCACTGACTCTCTTCAAGAGAAATCTTGACGAGTGGATGGGAAATCGTAAATTTACCCCTGGGATCACTTCAGTGGCCCTGCTGGACAGAGGCTCAGGAAACTAATCTAAAAGGGAGGCGAAAGCCAACACATTCTGGCTAGGCTTATAAATGCCCTTGGGCAGATAGCCTAGTACCTACCTATGAGAGGACAGAACAACTACAACAACATCAACAAAAAAGAGACCAACAGGGAGAAGAAATAGATGGTAACTATTTGAGAATTATGTTCAACAAGAATGGTGATTTTAAAATTTATAACTTTTCTAGTTACACCATCAGTGTAGAATTATGTGAGCTTTTCTCTAAAGGTTTGACTTTTGTTCCAGCTCAGCATTTCGATTTACCTAGGACTTTAATTGACCTTAAATTATTTATACAAAGAATGAATCTGGTTGTACTTTTAGGAAGAAATGATACTATAAACAGCAACATGAGGGTGCCTAGTATGTTTAACCCCCCCACACACCCGCTATTGTCTTTGTTTGAACACCTATGTGAAATGGACATTAGGAGTTTATGTAGAAACCAGCTTAATCACAGTGTTTCTAATATGTCTGAGGTGGAAATAGAAGCGCTGCAAGCATTTAAATTACCAGTGCGGGTCTTGAAGCCAGACAAGGGTGGGGGTTTGGTTTTAATGGATATAGAACATTATAATGAGAAGATGAAGAATGTATTAGGTGGTAATACTTATGAAGCATCTAGTATCAATGAATTAAACATTGCTTATAAGTGTATTAAGGGGTGTTTGAATGACCTGTGTTTAGAAGGAACAATAGATTTGGAAACGTTGAACTACTTAATAGTGGCTTTGCCTAAAATTCCTACTTTATTTGGATTGCCCAAGTTGCATAAAAGCAACACGAATCCTCCAATGAGAGCTTTGGTAAATGCTAGGTCTTCTATCACCTATGCTATGGCTAAATTGGTTGATAATATATTAAAAAAATATGTAAAGAAAGAGACCCAGATATGTAAAGATTTGTGGTCCTTTTTAGCGGCTATTGAGCATTGTCCTTATCAGGACAACATTAGATGTTTGACTGTTGATGTTACTGATTTATATTTTTCAATACCTCACAGTTTAGGTATTGAATGGGTAGTGGAACGGATGTTGGCCCATGGCGCAGACAACAGGGAAGTGCGCTTGGTTCAAGAACTTCTTGATATCATTTTAGTCAACAACTTTGTGATGTTTAACAGTGACATCTATTTGCAAAAGGTGGGGGTGGCCATGGGTTCTCCATGTGGGGCCTGTTTTTCTAATTTAGTAATGGTCCAATGGGAACACCAGTATGTACTGAATGTACCTGAAACCCTAACTAAAGTGAAGTTCTACACTAGATTTTTAGATGATGTCTTCATCTTGTTTGATGGGGACAACTTAGAGGTAGACAGTTTCTTGGAAGGAATTAACAACAGCACCGATTTTTTGAAATTCACGCATACGTTTGCCGATGAAAGAATAGCTTATCTAGATGTAGAACTGAGGAAGGATGTTATTAACAGATGTTTTGTGGCTAGTATTTACCGTAAGGAAACTTACTCTAATGCTATGCTACATTACATGAGTGATCACCCCAGTACAAGAAAAAAATCTGTGGTAAAGGGCCAAATGGTCCATGCTGCCCGGATGGTAACAGAGGACGATAGATTTTTTTGAGGAATGTGAGGTACATAAGGGAATGTTCCTGACGAGGGGATACCCAGAAATTTTGATACTAGAAATTATAGAAGAAGTTCAAAATAAAAGGAGAGCAGGCATATACAAGCCCATTTTGATGGGGCAGAGCAGTATACACAATATAAAGGACCGTGTATCAGATGGCCACACTTCCATCTGTATTACTACCTGCTCGGAAGATCCAAAGTCTAAACTTTCAATGAGTTTTATTACACTGTTCAGTCTGGAGGCTGATGCCATAAGGTTAATTTTGCAAAGGAATTGGAGTTTGTTCACTTTTGAGACGGATTTAACAGTAAGGTTAGGTGACAGGCCTTCAGTAATATATAAAAGAGGTAACAACTTAAAAAACATAATGGAAATGAGTAAGAAAGTGTCTTGTAGAATAGATGGGATGTTTAAATGGGAGTCGTGTAATTTTGTAGGCATTTGGCAACTGGGGCTAGTGTTACTATCAACAACAAGGTTTATAAAATCAAAGGAAAATATTCTTGTTCTTCTAAATCAGTGGTGTATCTTGCTTCCTGCCAGTCTTGTCCTGCATTTTATGTAGGCAAGACTGACAGCAAGTTTAAAGACAGGATTTATGAAGATTTGTATAGTATAAGGAAAAGTAAGATGGGGAATGCCCTAGCCAAGCACTGCAATCAAAATCCTACTCATTCCTTTGCATTTAGAGTTCTAGATCAAATTCTTCCAGACTTCAAAGGTGGCCCATTTCAGTTATTTTTGGAGAGGCAAGAACTGATTTGGCAGTTGAAATTACAATCTTATAAGGCTCCTGGGTTGAATGATAAGGTATCTGTGTCTTGTATTTTAAAATTAAGAAGCATTTTACGGTAAACTAGGTTCTTTTAGAGTATTATATGTGTGACTTAATTGTTAGATGAATTTTTAATATGTTTTATATATATTTAAACATACATACACACTTTTATTATATGTTTAATAATGTATTATAGCATTCTCATTTCAGTATTTTCACCAGGGAGGTTTTTACTGTTTTTTAGGAATGTCTTTTTAGAAGTTGATTGATTTGAACACATGACTAATTTTGAGATGTATAAATGTATGCTGGTTGTAGTTTTTAAAGTTGTCTGAGGAAGTTTGGCTACAAAGCTGGACGAAAAGCATTTTGAATAAATTTGTGTGCTTCATGTTTATTTATTAGTTCTTCATGTTTCAGTTGCCTTTATGTTTTTATTCGAGTATAAGAATATGTGTGTATTTAAAAAAAGTTTAATTATGCAGTCATGAAGTGAGATTCTGTTATTTATCCTTGAGAATACTTCACCTAAGCTGGATGGTGATGTTTCAAACGTGTTTTAGCACATATCTATAGTGA
This sequence comes from Protopterus annectens, assembly GCF_019279795.1. Lineage (NCBI taxonomy): Eukaryota > Metazoa > Chordata > Ceratodontiformes > Protopteridae > Protopterus > Protopterus annectens. The sequence goes on from NC_056741.1 coordinate 645,517,864, forward strand.
GCAACAGTCAAAAGCTAATAACCTTTTTTACTCTGATTGGAAGATTTTGTTTCAAAAGACTACCATTTGGTATAACTTCAGCACTAGAAGACTTGAGATGAGCATTCTGTTTAAAGGGCACACAAGTGTTGCTGTTGTCAACAAGCTAGCTTTGGTCCTGATAATGAAGCACATAACATGAGACTGTAGGCAGTACTAAAACATTAAAAACTCAGGTCTGAAGCTGGAAAGTGGAAAGTTTGAAATCCAACATTTTAGTAATTTCATAAGTGCTAGTAGAATCAAATCAGATTCAAGTAAGTGAGTCACAGATGAACTAAAATGACTAGCCTATGTAACTGAGCTACATCAGGCCATAGGCATGATAAATTTACCAGGTAACTTTGTACCTGATAAGTCCATAATGCTATGTCCATTAACAGATTTACTGTAGAAGAGTGTACACTGGTCATAGGATAATGTTTAAGCCTAAAGCATCAGCAAAATTAAACAAATGGTAATATCTGCTCATTTATTTGCTTACTGTGATGTTACAAACTTGATAGTTGTGAGTGTTGATGCTAGCAGCTATGGCCTAGGTGCTGCTTTACTCCAGATGGATGGACAAGTTTTAAGACCTGTTACTTGTTGCTCCTGAATGTTAAATCATGTAAAATAAAGACATTCATGCATAGAAAATGAATGCATTGCAAGTGTATGGGTATGTGAGAAGTTTTCCAAATATCTGATAGGGTTAGATAGTTTCCAACTCAAGACTGATCACATATCACTGGTTTCACTAATTAATTCCTATGATTTGGATACAATGCCACCAAGATATCAAGGTTGCATGTGAGAAGATTGAATGCCTGAACTGTTTAGGCTGCCTGGAAAACATATAATTGTGGCTGACAGGTTGTCCAGTAACTCAGTATCTGACCAGACACAACCTGATGCTGAAAAAGACATTGCTGTCTATATATAGAACATCATAGCAAATCAAACTGTAAGTACAACAAGACTGTCAAATCTAAAACAGTCATTAAATCTGGAAGGGACATATGTCATAACCACTGGACAGAGACAAAGCATCTGATGTACAGATACTACACCATCAGAACACAATTGTCTGAACACAATGGTTTGCTACTTTACCAGTACAGAATTATTATACCGTCTTCACAATGCGCTGAATAACTAAAACTAATATATAAAATACATTTTGACTTAAGTGTTGTGAAAGAGCCAGGGTATATCATTGCCTATTATCAACATGGGCATTGCAAAACTTGTGTCAACGTGCCAGTATTTCATAAACCATCCCAGTGGAGAACATTACTACAAACTCCTTTACCATAACGTCCTTCACAGTAAATAGCTGCTGACATAAGTGAGCTCAATGGAAAGAGCTGCCTTGTATTAGTGGACTATTGCTCTCAAAATACAGAGCTATAGAGATATTACATGTGGCAACTGCAGCTAGGCAACAAATTACTGTCATGTTTAAGACAGTGTTTACCAGATATGGCATACCTTTTGACATAATCACAGATAATGGTAACTATTTAATATCTATAAATATGCTGAGGACTGTGGCTTCTTACATACTACATCAGGTCTTTACAAATCACACTACAATGAGAGTGCAATTTAAACTGTTAAAATGATTCTTTGCCATCCTGATCCTTACAGAGCTCGGATGTCTTACTATGTAGCTCCACACAGTGCTGCTGGGATAAGGCCTAATCAGCTAATGATTGGAATATAAATCAGGGCTAATGTACCAATGCTAGAATCCAAACTTAAACCAAAAGCTATTCCATTTGAATCTATTGTAAGAAATTATCAAAAAGCAAAGGATTCTTGCAAGCATTTTTATGACAGTTGACATTTTACTAAAACTCGACCTGTCCTTCAACCGGAATAACCAGTGCACCTTAAGACTGAGAGAGAGAGAAAGTAGGAGACAACTGATCTGGCAACACACGAGGATGAGTGTGTGCACACACACACACACACACATACACACACACACACACCCACACATGATGAAATGATGAACTAAGATCCTACATGGTGTCAAGTGATCAAGGTGCTATTGTGAGAGGTAACCAGAGACATATCTAGGCCCTTTCTGAAGAGCCTCAAGGTCAAAGTCGTGTATTATTGAGCCATACCCATTAGTTCAAACCGAGGATCATAAGTTTATTTGGTAATTAAAGTGCTCCAATTCCATCAGAGGGTCTACCACAACCAGAAAAAAGTCCCAAATCCAAAATCTGCTATAACAATACACAGACCATCTCCAATACAAATGTCATAAACTCTGTCTTTAAGTCTTGGGGAGTTCCTGTATGTTAAATTAGGCATAATGTTGAGAGTTATGGATAAAACTTCATCACTCAGCTGTAGCTACCAGTATTTTCCTGACTATCATGGAGAAAATTACACCTAACTGGACATAGCTTGCAACAAAATATAACTCCTATCTATCATCACCTCTGCTTTGATGAAGGTAGTGCCTTTGTTTCAAAAAGTCCAATCTATCATAAGCTCTGCTTTATGATAGACCTCTTGCAACAGATTCATCTGGTAGCCTTTGGCCTCTAATATCTTTGCTAGTTCTCGAGCCAGCTTATAGAACTTTTTATCACTGGGGCAGAGCTTCCGTGCCATTAGGAATTTGAGTTTCAGCTGCTATCATTCATTCAGTTTCCAAAGCAGTTATAAACTAGTATAAAGAGAAGAAAAATGCATCTTTCTGAAACAGCTGTACAACAGTGAGACAAACTGGGTTTCTCCTGTATGCAAGAAAAATGCATTAAATGCAGTTCACATTTAAAAAACTACACCCAAACAAATTATTAGTGATTATAGTGTAGTGTTTACATCAGCAGAATTAAAAACATTCTGGAAATAGAGTGGTATGAATAATTTTCCATCTGCACCTCACCACCAAGCCACCAACAGGCTGACAGAAAGATTTATATAAACAGTCAAGATGACTGTGAATTGTATAAACCACAGTGTGATGACCCTGCAACATAAGACAGGTAATTTTTAATTTAGACACCATAATACCATATATATATATAGGGTTCTTATTACCTGATCGAATGTTTAGGTTAGCGAATAGCTAAAAAAATCTGGTAATAGCGAAAGCAAAAAAATGCAATTGGCCAATTTAACGCAGGGAAAGAATTCCCTTGGCCGTTATGCGGATTTTTCCCCTTTCCCCACTGTGGAGTGATCTTGGAGTTGGTATATTTAGTTAAGGGGGGTGTGGGTGGCACAGCCCCCCACTTCAGTTTGGTTTAATTTTTTTTTTTGTGGCCAAGAGTATTCATTCTCTATGTTAAATCCGCCGTTCGCTGTTTTAAGTTTTCAATATTTCCAGATCGACATTTAGGTATTCGCTAACCTAAACCTTTAATTGGGTAATATGGATGCTATATATATATATATATATAAACACAAACAATTTGTCAGCAGTGCTATTTCTAAACAAAAACATCCTTACTCGATTGGGCACATTGAAGCTAGAAGTGCAAAGATAAGTGTATTACAGATGGTATTAGTATATGACATTCTCTCATCTCCAAGGATGTCACACCTGTTTACACTGTGGTTATACTTAAATATCTGGGGCTTACTCTTGACCAGGAGCAGATTTACAGTGCTCACACAGTTTTGCTTTCAACGTTTAACACCAGTTAGGCATTCTTTGCAAGGCTAAAGAACACTCTACCATGGCATCAAGACTCAGCATCACACAATCCCTGCTCTTGCATTGAAGTTTTTGTTGGTGTGGTCATGTGAATTCTGTAACAAGGTCTTTCTAGAGTCTAAAGTAATTTTGTTAGGCTCACTGTGGAATTGCTTTCTTAATTTAATCATTGGTATACACTGTCTTACTTCAGCTGATCCCCGGCATGAAATTTGTTATGCTTGGGCTTATCATGCATCATGTATACAATACACAGACTTCAGTAGTTTGGTCAAAGCCTTCTTCAGTGACACCTACTAGTCAAGATGGCAAGGTATCAACATAAGTTTAAAATGATAGTGTCTACAATTTTCTGGTGCTTTGGCATTGGTGCCTTTAGCTCAAAAGTGCCTTGAATATATAACATCTTCCCAATATAAGTATATTCAGGACTGTTCCTGCTAGCAGCCATTAAAAAGTGAGGTCTACTCTTTTTTGAAGTTGTTCTCTAAGCTATACTGTCCTATACTGTCTAGAGTCACACAGAAAACTTTACACCATGTGCAGTGCATGTTAATCCACTATCTTAACTCCTCACTGCTATATGTATACTGTTGTTTTATGAATGTCAGCACTTTTATGCATGAACATTGTGGGATTAAATGATATCACCTATTTGACAAAAACTGCATATTTCTGGAGCAGCTGCATTAAATTGAGCCAAACATACTTAAGATAACTGAGACATAGCTATGCACTGTTTAAAGTTTACTGTTTACCACTTTATATTAAATTTTTTCATTATTTTCTTGTGTATTTTTTATTGATGGAACTTTTTCCCTCAGGTCTGTGCTGTAAAGGGTCTATATTAAATCATTGACCATTTAATTTGTCGAACGCCTAATCGTCTACAGCTAAGGGTCGAAAACTGACGATGTCGAACGGCCATTTAAGTGAATTCTTTCATCAGGAAAGAATTTGCTTGAGCATGCCAAAGTAACAGAAACTTCCAAGCCATAACAAAGTGGGGGGCTTTGCCCCCCATACCCCCCTGATGTGGGGGTCTGTGCCTCCCACACTCCCCCCAACTAAATATACCAACTCCCGATAATGGCCTAGCAAATTCTTTCCTGATATAAGAATTTGCTTAACTGGCCGCTCGCCATTGTCAGTTTTCGACCCTTAGCTGTCGATGTTTAGGTGTTTGACATACTAAGCGGTCAATGAAATAACATAGACCCGCTGTAAATGTAAATTTTCCATTCAGAACATTATATTACTTAACTGTAATAATAATAAAAAAAACAATAAAATAATACAAATAAGTGCCTATTAATAAGTTTTATGAAAAGGTAGACCACATTGACCAGAACATATAGATCTGATAAGTGCCAACTTGGTCTACTTGTTTCCAGAAGTGGACCCCTCAAGGATGCTGCTGACAGAAGATATGGTGCATGAAGGAAATGCTTGGATCAGTTAAGATCTGTTCAGCATACACATTGTTTATAGGTTCATAGGTTCATAGGTTCATACTAGGCTATCTGCCCTAGGGCATTTATAAGCCTAGCCAGAGTGTGTATAGCTTTCGCCACCCATATTAAATTAATTATGCTATGCCCTTTTTCAAGGTTAGTATACTGTGCCTCTGTCTAACAGTGACACAGAAGTGATACCCGGGGTAAACCTACGATCTCCCATCCACTCATCAAGATTCCTCTTGAAGAGAGTCAATGAGGGACTCTGCCTAACCTGGACTGGGATTTTATTCCAGAGTGAAGGGAGCCTCTGGGTTATGAATCTGTCCCTCCAGCATGTCCTATTTATTTCAGTGCTGAGGTTCAAGTCCCTCGAGCGCGTAGCTCGATGGGATTTGGATTTTCTGAGGTGCAGCATGTCCATTAATTCCAGGTTGGACATGGCTTTATACGTCAGGCACAGATCGCCTCTGAGCAGGCGGTATGCCACTGAGTAGAGCTGGAGTTTCTTTAACCGGGCAGCATACGGCATCTGTTTGAGCCCCTTGATCCTCTTGGTGAGGTACTTTTGGGGTCTTTCCAGTTGCTGCAGGTGTCTGGTAAGGTACATCCCAAAAGGGGCATTGTACTCAATTATGGGCCTGATGAGGGATGAGTAAAGAGGCACGATGACCTCCCTGATCTAGATGTGAATCCCTTCATGATTAGGTGGGCTATATAAAATGTTTTTCTAACCACTTTGGCCACGTGGTTGTCAAATGAGAGATTGCTATCAACTTGGGTCCCCAGGTCCCTAATTACTTCTTCTGTACTTAATGGATTACCACCTATGTGGTAATTTGTGGGCACTTTGTTTTTGCCAGAGGAGATGACTATACACTTTTTGGCATTTAGCTTGAGGCCATGGCTCTGGCACCAGTTGTCTGTTTCTATGAGGCCCTTTTGGAGGATGCTTGTGTCGGCTGGAGAGTCTATTATGGCGCCCAGTTTGCAGTCATCTGCGAACTTGGTCAGCCACAGTCCTTCCATGTTGGCCTGTACCTCCGAGAAATATATACCGAACAAGAAAGGTCCCAGGACTGAGCCTTGTGGGACTCCACTTGTAACTGGTTTGGAGTCTGACATGGCTCCAGCTATTCTAACCATGTGGGTTCTGTCCTTGAGCCAGTTTGCAACCCATCTAGTGACATAGGGGTTTATATTTAAGCTGGTGAGCTTATCTATAATGCCTGAGTGGGGTATTGTATCAAAGGCTTTTGCGAGGTCCAGGTAGGCTGTGTGGACCACCTTCCCCTTGTCAATGGCCTTGGTGACTGTTTCAAAGAAATCGACCAGGTTCAAGAGGCAGGATCTGCCCTTAACAAAGCCGAACTGGGTAGGATCCAGTGTCTGCAGGTCCCCAATATCTTTATTTATAAGGTCCATGATGATCCTTTCCATAGCTTTGCAGACTAAGCTAGTGAGACTTATGGGGTGATAGTTTCCAGGATCCGTTGAGGCACCACCTTTGTGGAGAGGGACCACTGTTGCTGTACGCCACTCTTTGGGTACATATCCTGTAGTAAGGCTGAAATTGAACAGTAGTTTTAGGTTTGGGTTTAGCTCTTCTTGGAGTTCATGTAGGACGCAGCCCGGGACACCGTCTGGTCCCATTGATGCTGCGTTTCTTGCTTTGGAGAGGGCAGCTCTTACCTGAGCATCTGAGATGTCAGGGGGGCAGCACTCTGCTGGGATAGATATTAGTCCTTTTGGTGGGGAGGGGGGGGGAGAAGTTTGCGCTGAACCTGTCAGCTAGGATGTTGGCAATGTCTGTGGGTTCGGTGTATTTTTTGTCATTTTGGACTAATTCTGAGCATATCTGGGAATTCCCACCCAGGTTCCTAACATAACTAAAGAAACATAACTAAAGAAAGAAACTAAAGTTTAGTGATTGTTACTGTCCAACTGTGCTTTGAGGAAGCACCAGTACAGCAGAAGTGATTGTTACTGTCCAACTTTGTTTCGGGGAAGCACCAGTACAGCAGACGTGATAATTGCCTACCACCCAGCCTTTGGCAGGCCAAATGGGAGCCAAGGCAGTTCAAGAAAGCTAACAAACAAAACATTCTTTGAATATGCACATTTCAAGTGGGTGAGAACTGAACATTTTTGGACCCCAAGAAAGAAAAAATATCAGATCTTACTTTGACCAAAATGGGATGTATAACTGAATTCAAACAGTGCTACAGAGTGACTCTAACACTGGTGCTGCAGCACCCCAGCTGAAGACATCCCAGAATGGTCTTTTTTCAGGGCCAGTGGGAACATGTAACTGCAGATGTCCATCATGAAATCACTGCTGGAGTAATGTTAACTGATGGGAAATAACATATGTGCAGTGTACCAAACCTTAGGTGTACTTTCCTCTTGCGCCTTACATCTGACCTTGACATATGCACGGGATTATGTCCTGGTACTTACGGGATGTAGAGGAATGAAAATCCTCAGAACTTTCTTGCTGCCAGTCAGTGAAGCAAGATTCCATTAAACCTTGGTCTGTCAGCCATACAAAAAGATTCAGCTACCTTTGCTAAGAAAAGCTAAATACCCTCTTGGGGACCCTTCTTTCTTTGTGTTGTTTTTCTATAAAAATTGACATTTTCATACCATCTGTGAGAGGAGAATGCAACTGCAGTTGGCAGATCCCTCATGAAGATAAGCATCAAAGTGTCTTTTTTTGTCTTGGACCTCACCACAATACTAAAGAGTGTTCTATTTGTCAAGCCACTGTGCCTAAGACCTTAAGAAGGCTTTTGTCATTTCTGAAAATTTATTCAGAAAACAAAAAGCCTACATGCTCTTATTTGTTCTAGGATGTAGTCAGTATCTCCTTCCTCGGATGCCCCTCCACAGCCAAGATAGAAGCAAAAAAAAAAAAAAAACAAAAGAGGATGTTATGATTCCTGTTTCTTTCTCCAAGTCAGACTTGAACATCTCTGTTAAGACCACTGATGAACCCATTGACTGTCTGACATCTGGGCCTGTTCCTACTGTAAGATCATTTTGGAGGTCAGTAAGGTGCAGATAGCTAAAACATCCTGTTCAATCCATCAGCATGCTAAAAAAGCCACAAAAGAAGAGCTTAGACTAGTCATGTCAGAGAGATCTGAAGGTCTTCCACAGATTTTAGTTTGTGAGGACATCCCAGGGACCCTTATAGAGGTTTTCCCTCTTGCATATTTCTTTGATTACCTCAAACCAGAGAAAAACAAAAAACAGACATATTTCTCCTCCTGATATAACTGCTCCTAGAGATCCTCAACAGGAATGGTATAACTTTTCTCAAGGACTTTTCAAAGCCCTTATGTCTTTGAAACATCCCAGTTTCACTCATCTGCTCCATATTCACCTCATAAAAGGAAAATGGAGACTTCTTTTGAGGTAAATTCATCTTCAGAATTGGATTCTGAATCTTTGGATTATTCCTCTCAAATGTATTCTCTCTCAGGTTTTGAGTATGAAGCTAAATATGCATATTCAGACTCACCACAAGTAGAACTGTCGATTGATGATACCATCTATAAGATGATGCAGCACTTTAATTAATCGGAAAACAACTTTCAGAATCTCAGAATGGATATTTCAAGTTATTACTTGTGCTGGCTAGTGATTTCAAAGCAAAAGAGGCCTGCAGGAATCAAGTGAATGTATGGAGTTAATGGTGATGGGGTGAGACTCTTGTTACAGTATGTCAATCACCATTACCTGTAATTAAACAACAGATGCAATCATTCACTTTAGTTCCTAGATTGCCTCAGTATGTACCTACTCATTAGTGCAATGTTGCTAACTATATAGGCATCAGATGTTTGACGTGCGATCAACAAGGCCAGCCTCAGGTGAGATGGAGCCATAAACAAATGACTTCACAGGCTCTCCTGATACACAATGCCCCCCACCACTGCACACATTTCCTTGTTTGCCCCTCATCCTGGCCCATACCACTTTGTCTTACTTCTTAGCTTCCCCCAAGGTGTTAACAAAGTTGGGTGTCTGGGGGCCACTAGACCCTCAGAATTCATAGGGTTTTTGATATTTTTAGGTGTATCTTAGAGCTTTTTTACAACCTTTTGATTTATGGAAAAAGGAAAACAGGAGATCTAACCATGATGTATATTCCAAAAGGAAGCTGATAATGCAAACACGATGTAAAGTAGAAAACTTTTTATTTCAGCAAAGACAAATGAAAATAAATGAGTGCTTTCTCGTAGTGTATCCTACGCTTCATCAGATGACAATACACAAAATGCATACGCTTAAATATAACCATGCGTGGGAAAACCAATTAATTATCTAATGGTTAGTACTAAAAAACAGCTGACTTTCATTATACAGGCTTGCTGGTTCACTGAATGACTTCATCTATATGATAAATAAACAATAAGATAAAACGTAAAAAAACAACAGTGATTCACTACTTGAAATAAACATAACATATAAACTGTGAATCATATAATATGAACTAAATGCAAATGTTTAGCCCTATATAAAACAGCAGCAAACCTAGTATACATTACAAGTGGATAACATAACTTTAAAATATCATAGCTTTAAAAATATATTTCATCAAAGTTGTGAAATATACAGGATACACTACGCGAAAGCGCTCATTTATTTTCATTTGTCTTTGCTGAAATAAAAAGTTTTCTACTTTACATCGTGTTTGGATTATCAGCTTCCTTTTGGAATATACATCGTGGTTAGATCTCCTGTTTTCCTTTTTCCATTGATGTTGTTTTGACAGGAGATCCATTCAGCGGGGCAGCTGCATCTGTTTTCATTAACCTTTTGATTTAATGAAGGCTGAACAAAAATGCATGCGTGAGAGCCAGTACCATGGTGAAGAGGGATTAAAGCAACCTGAGCTTGATTAGCTGCTCATGTGTCTGAGGTGCTGGCAGGGAGGGATAGGTATTTTCATTCCAGGGTGTAGGGTTTACACCTAGACACTCCATGCAGGGAGGCATGATCCACAAAGTAGCGAAGTTGTCAAAATAATACTTCCCCAATGAACTGTGAAAACAAATGCAAGGATATATATATAAAGCCTGTCTGGGAAAAGTGCTTTCCTTCCTGCCTCTCCAGAAAGGGATACATACGTTCTCAGTAACTCTCAGCCCACGAATAAATCCCACACAGAGACATGGAGTATATTCATACTCAATACAGAGACAGGGACTACATTTATACCCAACAAAGAGACAGGGAGTACATTCATACTCCACACTGGGACAGGGAGTACATTCATACTCTACACAGAGACAGACAGTACATTTATACTACTCACAGAGACAGGGAGCACATTCATACTCCATACTGGGACAGGGAGTACATATATACTCCACACAGAGAAAGGGAGTTCATTCATACATCACACAGAAGGAATCACAGCTAAAAATTCATCCAGAAACCCAAACACTGTTAGATGGCAGCACTACTCAATGTAACACTACCAATGATAATTTGCTGTCATATACATCCTACCCAGATTACTAGTTACAGGCACTTATTGATGTTTGATGGTAATGAAAAGTGAAAAAGATTATGGCTAACTTGCTACTTTCACACACACACACACACACACACACACACACACACACACACACACACACACACACACACACACACACACACACACACACACACACACACACACACACCCGACTTTAGTTCCCAGTGTCTCTATCAAGTAGAGCCACTGGAGTGATCCACATGGTGAACCTTCTATTACTCATCCACTCATCAAGATTTCTCTTGAAGAGGGACAGTGAGGTGCTCTACTTGACATATATGGGAAGTCTATTCCAGAGCACGGGCAGTCTTTGGGTTATGAACCTGTCCCTCCAGCATGTTCTGTTGATTGTGGTAATGAGGTTGATGTATCTGGAGTGTGTGCTGCAGAGGGACTGGGATTTCTTTAGATGTAGCATTTCTAACAGAGCTGAGGCAGACATGACTTTGTAAGTCAAGAAGAGATCGTCTGTAAGTAGGCAATATGAGACAGAAAATAGCTGCAGTCTTTTGAGTCTGTCCATGTAGGACTTGTGTTTAACATCTAGCATCTTCTTCATGAGGTACTTCTGTGGCGTCTTCAGCTGTTGCAGGTGTCTAGTGAGGTACTTGCCAAATGGGACATTATACTTGATTGGTCTAATGAGGGAAGAGTAGAGAGAGACGATGACCTCTTTCTTCCTGGATGCAAAACCCTTGTTAATGAGATGTGCCACATAGAATGACTTTCTGACCACAGTGGCAATGTGGTGGTTGAAGGAGAGGTTGCTGTTATCCTGCATCCCCAGATCTCTTATAATGCCTTCAGTGTTCAGTGGGCTCCCATCGATGTGGTAATTAGTGGGAAGTGAGATTTTACCAAAGGGGATGACGATGCATTTTTTGGCATTAAGCTTAAGGCCATGGTTTTGACACCAGTCATTGGTCTCTTTCTGTAGGATGTCTGCATCACTTGGGGAGTTAATAATGGCTTCCAGTTTGCAGTCATCTGTGAACTTGGTCAGCCAAAATCCCTTTGTGTTGACCTGGACTTCTGAGAAGTAGATGCCGAACAGGAGAGGACCCTGGACTGATCCCTGTGGGACTCCACTCGTGACTGTTTGGCAGTCTGACTTGGAGTCCAGTACTTTCACACTGTGTGTTCTATCTGTGAGCCAGTTTGCAACCCACCTAGTGATATATGGGTCGATGCCTAGTTTGGTGAGTTTATCAATAATTCCTGAGTGAGGCCTTGGCCAGATCAAGGTAGGCTGTATGGACTGCCTTACCTTCGTCCACAGCCCTGGTGACTGACTCAAAGAAGTCAACCAGGTTGAGCAGGCATGATCTCCCTTTCACAAAGCCAAATTGCATAGGGTCTAGAGTTTGGAGATTTCCTATATATTTGCTAATCAGGTCCATGATGATGCACTCCATAGCTTTACATCAGACTCATCAGGCTAATGGGGCGATAATTCCCAGGGTCTGTAGTCACTCCTCCTTTATGGAGAGGGATGACTGTAGCAGTGTGCCATTCAGTAGGGACAAAGCCTGAGGTGAGGCTCAAACTGACTTACTTCTGCAAAGCCAGACAATGATGGCTTAACTTGAGTAAATGACAACACTGACAATCATTTTTATCCACAGACACCTGTGGAATTTACATTCTCATCTCACTGATGTCAGAATAAAGTGTTTAACATAATGCATCCCCCAAAATATATCTCAACCTCATCTCAAGAATCAAGGAAAAAGCTAAGTAAGTAATGGTAGACAAAGGACCAACATCGGTGACAGTTATTATATTTATATAGTTAGAAATGTACTAGAATAACATACTTTCTATCAGTACACATTTTTGAAGGCTATTAATTCAGTAACTCAAATATCTGCATTTCATTATTTAATGATTGCAGTCCTCATCGATTTGCCAACAAAACCAGGAACAGACCAAAATATGATGGAAATAATCTGAGATATTTTACAAAATCAGGTACAGGTGAGAGTACCTTTGTCCCCCAACATACACAAACAGATGTGGCCATCAATTACAATTGTATGACTGTGACGCTTTAACTCAAATCTTTTATTATGATTATAAATACATAAATAAATTTCATGTAGGAATCTATTTACTCATTTCACTGCTGTTAGAGTACAATAAACAACACATTGCAACCCCTTTCCCCAAATATCACTCAACATCTTAGTTCAAGAATCAAGAAGAGAGCTAAATAATAATTATGCTCAAATGAATGAAATCAGAGACTGATATTTCTTTTATATACTTACAAAGTTGCCATATTAATAGGATTTGAATTAGCATGTATTTTGTTGGTTTCATAGATTCAGAGGTGTATACTAGCCTAATGACCTTTAGGGTCTTTATAAGCCTATCCGCACAACTCATATGTGCCCCTTTAGCTGTTGTATCTTGGGTTTTTATATTGGATGATGGGTATGTTAGTTTGCATTTTACTATAGGTTATGTAGAGGGAGTATGTTAGTTTGGCCATGATTTACTGACTGCCTCTCTCCATCAGAGACATTGAAGCCAGACTCAGGGTGAATTTCTGAATTCCCATCTACTGATCTGGGTTAAGTTTGAATGGGGTTAGGGAGGGGGCTCTGCTTCACATGAAGGAGTAGCCTATTCCAGAGAATGGGGCTTCTTTGACATACATATCTGTCTCTTAGCATGTCCTATTTGTGTCCCAAGCAAAATTTAAAACCTTAGATCTAGTAGTTCTGATGCTGTTCATTTTTTGGACGAAAAAAAAGGTCATTCAGAGTGGGATCATCTCTCAGTCTGTAGAAGGCTGAGTATAGAAATAAAGCTTTAAGGCAATCTGCACAAGACAATGTGTTTAGGCCATGGATTCTTTTGGTAAGGAACATTTACGGATATTCCAGTTGTTGCATTTGTCTGGCCAGGTACATGTCAAAAGAGGCATTATACTTAATGATGGGTTTGATGAGTGCCAAATAAAGTGACACAATGACTTTCCTGGACCTAGATGCCATGCTCTTACTTATATGTTAAAAGACATAGAATTATTGCCTTGCTACCTTGACCATGTGTGGTTTGAAGGTCAGGTTACTGTTTATAGATGTTCTCAAATCGCTGACTAATGGGACAACTCCTAGGGGTGTATTATCAATGACGTAATTTCCCTGTGTAGCCAACTTCCCAAAAAGTGCTATTATGCATTTCTTACAAGGTGTTAGTATTTTGGGGGGAATCTATAATTACTCCCAGTTTGCAGTCATCTGTGAACTTGGGCAGCCACAGGCCTTTGACTTGTCCTTGACTTCTGAGAATTAGATGCCAAAGAGGAGCAGACCAAGTGCAGAGCCCTCACTGTGGTAAGTGATTGTGTTTTCACTCTAGCACTGATTCACTGTGTGTAGTGAGTTTGCCTTTCTCCAAAGTTGTGAGAGCATGGAGTTAGTGTATATAAGTAAGGTGGGTATAGGGGCATTGCATTTTTATGGTATATTTGTTGTGAAGAAAATTTTCTATCTACTGAGTTTTCAGTCAAATGAATTTTCATTTAAATGAGTTTTCAATCAAATGGGCTCAACCATTTGAGTTTCAATTAAATTAACTTTTAAATAAATGACATGAACCAGTATATATATATATATATATATATATATATATATATATATATAAATAAATATATATATATATATATATATATATATATATATATATATATATATATATGGGCCTACTTCCATTCAGCGAAAGTACAGTTTACTAAATGTTAAAGAGCTGACACTAGAATAGCGAAAATGCAGTTCAATGAAAACACACTACTGCAAATTACATCTCAATGAACAATGGTTGGCAGTTCTGGCATCCTGTAAAAGAACAGGTGCGGTGATTTTCTTATGATTTAAAGTTGTAACTGGAGTGGAGCCTATACAGCAGTTGGAGCTTGTTGATATAGATCGCAGCACAGTGAGGATAAGGACATTTAGCCTTTCCCCACTGTAGTGCGATCTTGGGTATGGGGGGTGCAGGGGGCTTGCCCCCCCTACAAAAATGTATTTTCTGTGTATATTGTAGTGTTTTTTTTTTTTACTTCAGCAATGTGTAGTTTGCGATAGTGCATTTTCATTGAAATGCAGTTTCACTATTCTGATTTTGGCTTTTAACATTCGGTGAACGAAAGTAGATCCATATAAATATATATACACAGACACACAAACGTACACACACACACACACACACACACACACACACACACACACACACACACACACACACAGACATGCATAAAGTTTAAGAGCTTACCTTTCTATATGCTGGCAGCAGCAGATAGCATGTCTGACAACTGATCAGTGCACTACACTGGTAAACAAATATAAATAAATAACAGCAACAACAACAAGCTTTAAAATAATAATAATAATATTAATAATAATAAAATAAAATAAAAAATTCTCACTCTCATGTGTCTGCACTTTCCAGCATGTTAATTAATTCCTTTCACTCTCTGCTTCATGCAACAGCCCATTGAGATGCTTTTTCTGATGTTAAAGTCCATCAAACAGAGTAAAGCCATTTCTTTTTTTTGTAATCATTTCACCTTGGATCTCCTTTGCCCAGTTTTAGTCTTAAGTTGTGGTTGTACTAAAAATTACATCTCATGCATAAGTCTAAGGTCAGAAGTATGGTGAAAAAGGAAGGTTTACCTTAAACTTTGGTAGACTGGTTGGATGACTGACTGGCTATCCTTGGCAGGATATGTCTCATCTACTGCTACATTAAGTTCTTACTTATTTGCACTTTCTGGGTGCCTGATGAAACTCTCTGAAAAAAAAAAGAAAGTATTTGTATGGAAGAAGGAGAATTAACTTTAAAAATATATGCTGTTAGAATCCATATTGAAATAAATATTGCCAGCAAATGAAGCACTGCAAAGTAATTTTCATGCTTAAATATAGTAACACCAAGGCATCATAAACATTAGGTTACAAACAAAAATGTTACTACTAGAAAAATGATATCTTCATTTCAGAAAATAAATTTGAAATTCATAACATTGAATACTAACCTGCAGCTTATGTTTATTTTTGTCTAAAATGAGTAGGCTGTAGATACATTTGCTTCCTTACAGGTAATAGATGAAGATACCTAATAGAAGAGAACGCTACTGATGCCACTGCATCTCTCATGCAAAGCTATTAGACACTGAACCCAAGACATTTATTTTATTTGACTTTATTTTATTTTACCTTATTGAGTACAGGTACTCCCAACCCTTCCAGCCTAGCAAATGCAAGACAGAGAAGCTGCTGGTCTGATTTCCTATTTTGTTTTTGAAGTATAAGCAAGATGTTAAATCTTATATTTCATCCAGTGTAGTTTGCAGTCCCCTGAGTCAGATGGATGAAGCTATAACAATGTCAGCTGGATTTTTTAGAGCAATGTCTGACACAAAAGAACAGATAGAAAATGGCAGGCAGGTCCAAGCATATACATGCCTGTCATGTGGAAATCCTTTTGTCTTACCATCAAGAATGTCTTCCAATACAAAAATTCAAGTTCTAGTTAAGAAAAGAGGCTAAAATACTCTTCCAGGAGAGACACACTGGCAATTCTGAACAGTGAGGTTTAATTGAACAGTATATGAGACATTTTGAAATAATTAAGAAAAGTATTTCAAGATGTTAAGACAACGTAACCTGAATGGGTAATCAAAGAATGGCCTTTGCACTTAAAAAAAATTCTTCTTGACACATAGGTACAGTTTCATGGTATTACAGTTTTTGGTCTTCTAGACGGCCTACAGTATTTTTGGTACAAACAATTCCATTATTTTTCTATAACCTTTAAAGTGTGAAGAGAGGTTTTATTAATGGATTTAGCACATCCCCTTTGCTGAAATAAAAGATCTTCCCAGTGAGGAAGCTGCTGGATCTGTACTACCATGTCCCTGCATATTGAGAACTATGGTTGATATGGCCTTTATATGGCAGTAAGAAACATCAGGATCCATTTTATTCCTTCCTGTAGCGGGACATCTTTAACCATGGGAAATGGGTAGAAATGTAAAAGATAGAGTCTTTCTGAAAATCTGGCAGGTGATGCATTATTTTGGGATGCAAACAGATCTGAGGGAAACATGTAGTTATTTCAAAACTATTTTGAATAATTTTGTTGAAGTTTGGGTTTCAAAAGCAACTGATACTTCTGGGTTGGAGCTCAGAGTTATCTTGTACTTCAAAAGTTTGCTGTACTGCAAATGAACATCACTATTTGTGAACTTGCTGATTTCTCTATTGTTGTGAAACCAAGACGCTAATGTGTGTGTGTGTGTGTGTGTATTTATGTGTGGGTTGACATGCATACTGCTGCAATACTTATTGTCTGTAAAGTATAGGGTATTCTATTGTATCAAATGAAAGCTTAAATAACGCTGCAAAAGTGGTCGCTGATATCTGCTGTTTACCTACTTCTAATCTACAAATATGTATGCTTGTTTAGTAATGCAACTAGTGCATTTTCATAAATATCATATTTCTGTAAATATCTCAGGAATTGTCCACTGGATATATTGTATAACAACATTTCACATATGCAATCACCACAGCAGTCAGGAATTGCTCCCCAGACAAGTGAGATACTCTGTCACATAGAAAATCTAGGTTATTTTTCCAGAAATACAATGCACATATGTTACATGTTAACAATTACATTAACAACTTGAATAAAAAGGTGTTTAAATGGTGCTCCATGATATCAACTGAAAGATTATATAATTTGCTAAAGTTGTTACTAATACCTGTTGTGTACCTGCTACCAGTCTGTATAAATGTGTGTGTGTGTGAGTGTATGAATATATATATATATATATATATATATATATATATATATATATATATATATATATGTGCATAACTAGCATATTTCTATAACTTTCTCAGAAATTGTCTTTGAGGACACATTGCAGAACACCATTTTACATACCCAGTCACCATATTGATAGGGAATTGCTTCTCAGACATGATACTCCATAATAATGAGAAAATCTAAGTTATTTTCTGGAAATATTATACATATATATCAAATGTTAATAATTATATTAATAACTTGAACCAGCATGTGCTTAAGTAACATTCCTTGGTATCAAATTAAAGCATACACAATGCTGAAAATAACTGTAATGGTAGTTTGTGTCCAGATAGCTTTCCTTTGCAAATATTTGCATTTATTTTCCCACTAAATATGGAAATATGCAAACCATTCATAATGAAGCAAATATCTTAAAATGTAATGATACTCACAAAACTGCTTTGCAGAAAAATGAGCACATCTGCATGAACAAAAGTCACCTTAACAGTTGGAGTCTACTACGGCTGCAGATATATTAATGATTATTTACATAATTATAATAATTAATTTTGCAAATTTAATTACTAGTTTATTACAAAATTGCATTAGGTCAAACAGACATATTATATGACCATTGTGAAGTGTGTGCTGAATATTTTTGTATTTTAACTCTTTTTGCAATTTATATAGTTTTTTGATATATACATATGCTTATGGGTAGGTTCAAAAGCTGCAATCTCAGAATTTTACCCCAGATTAGGTATGAAATAACTGAATGAGATTCATTATATGTACATATATAAATATATTCTACAGTGTTTTAGAACCAGTTGATAATTGTATTGCAGGTTTATCAAATAAAGAAGAAGCAGGTCAGTCAATAGGAAAAGTCTCTTGAGATGTAACTTTTTTAGTATTTCAATACAAGTAAGTGAAAACTTACCACTTTTTTATTCTTTCTTAGGTTGTATATTTCTCTGCCACATTTCCTTATGTGATGCTAATAGTTCTGCTGATTAGGGGAGTTACCTTACCAGGGGCAGTAGACGGAATTAAGTTCTATTTGCAGCCAGACATATCAAAGCTATCAGAGCCTCAGGTAAGAACTATAGATTGCTGTCACACTCACTACTAGAATATGAACATTACTGCCATATTGTCATGTCATTTCTGCACTGGAGCTTGCCAGTAATTTCTTTTGTTTACAGGTAAACTATCCTTATATTTCTTTCATATTGCTATTATGTTTTAAGTAGTCATATCACTGAAATTTTCTATTAGAAAGCCACATACTCACATAACTAACTGTGATTAATGAGATATAGTAAGACACTGACTGCCATTTGCAGCTTACCCTATACTGATTTTCAGTGGAGTATGATTGCCACTTATTAAATGCTTTTGTCTCCTGAATGAATGAACATGCTGGAGTCACAGCAATAGAATGAAATGGATAAATAGTACATAAAAGATACCAAATGTCTGTCTTCTTTAGAAGAGAACATGGTTTCTGTGTAGTTAGGATACAGTTGGTATAGATTATGTTTTGTCAGGAAGAGGAGTTCTCTGTGAAGCAAAACAAACACTAGCTGTACTTTTGAAACTATATTAGTAGCAAGAAGAAAACAATTTCAGCATGCCAGCTGTGAAGTGAATATTACTAAAACAGCAAGTATTAGGAAATGTAACTCTAATTATAGTTAATCCTGACATTACGCAGAACTTCTTGGCAGAAGAGTATGAAGGATTTGTTCTCACTGACTTGATCCAGTATGTATTTTTGTGGAATATTAAATACATGAAGAAGCTAAATAAAGTCATGATGTAATCCTAAAAGTATCAGGAAAGCAGAGCCATCTAGAGGAAAATGTTACTGCTGATTGCTTAATGACTTACTGACAGAATAACTTCAGCTGGTTTCACTGGTGTACATGTTTTTGCTGACTCTGATGACACTGAGTTTTCCTTTTCAATACATTGCCACTTATCCAGGTTTAAATACCCATTGAAAATATAGCCAATAAAGCTGTGACTAAAACACAAAGACATCAGTTGCTGTCTGGGAGGCAAGCTCCTTTTCACTCACCCTGTGGGTGACTTCCCATAGCCCTTTTCTTTAAATATGCTAACTCTATGATTTTATAATCATGGGGAAAGAGAAACAACTTATAAGGGTGGAAGGGGAGAAGCACTAGTCATTCACTGCCTTCTTGCAGCATAGTATCTATAACAAAACATGGTAGGAGACAGCTTATTTTGGGGAATCTGAATTTGAGAGATCACACTGAAGGAGATAATTACTATCAGATGATAAATGTCTCATTAAAAGATGTGATAACTGATGTGTAATAAGACTGATAAAATATTTGAGTTGGTATCTTTAAAAAGGGATCTTGTAGTGAAGTAAAACAATAAATGCACAAAATCCTCAAAAATAGAACTGATATACAATAAATACATATACAACATATTATCGAAAACAAGTGACTGTATTTCTTGTTAAAAAGCTATTTTTCCTGTCCTTTCTGGAGGTCTGGTCTCCTTGTTCTGATTTAGCACCAACTGTATCTTGCAGTTTTTTTTTTTTTTTTTTTTTTAAGCAGGCATCTCTGTGGTTAACTATATATTTTTTCTCTCACAATTTGAGATTTCTGAAAAGACGTTCTGATTTTTGTCATAGTTAAATCAAGAAAAACACATTCTATAAGCCCATTTCAGATTTTAATGCAGATTATAAACTATGCACTGGCATTACTGCTAAGAGAGTTTTTTTTTGATTTAATGGAATTGATTTCAGGTGACTGCTGCTGATTAACATGCAATTTATTTCAGTTTATTCAACAGCCAACATAATTTATTCTAGTTGATAACTAGAAAGAGATCTTATTTACTAGCACTTGAGTTTCTGTGTACTAGATCTTAGTAACATTTGACAGAACCAGCAGAGCCTTTGCCATACAAACACTAGCTAATTATAACAATCATGTTACCTTGCTGAAGTTAGCACTTAATATCCCAGAATATACTAGCATGCAAGCTGAAATTGCAGGAAAAGTATCAAAATCTTTAGTCTCCCCTCCTTTCCGTTCTTGTCTTTTTTTCTTATAACTTTCTCTTCGTACTTGATTCTACTCCTACCACAAATTAAAGCCTTATACAAAATGACCTTTCACTATTTTAGATTTTCTAGTTTAACAAATGCAGGCCAGTTGCAGTATGTAGGCATTTTCATAGAATTTGTCAGTTTTGCAGAGTCAACCTACAATATCTATTGATATTTAATAAAATCATTTTGAACACATATACTTAGCTCTCAGAAAAATGTTTATTTTGAAGTGCTCATCAGACTGAAGAGCTGATAAAATGGAATATTCTTACCCTAAGCTTTACAAATGAATTACAAATAACACAGATGATTGTACTATTGCAGCCTATTCAGCCTGTTGAGTTTCCATTAACAACCACCTAGAAGGAATCTTACAGGAGAATCCTACCATGGTCTACACATAATTGTTCATTCTTCCCATAATGTAATTATTTCCTTATAAAATAATCCTACATAATATATATATATATATATATATATATATATATATATATATACACACACACACACACACACACACATATATATATATATATATAAAGCATGACTTAGCAGTTTTTCCTCTTTCCATAGATTCCTGTGCAATTCTTCTTCTTCCTCCTCTATGTACACTGATAAGTTTGCGTGAATTCTTGTAATACTTTATTTAGTAATTTGTAACCCTGTCTCTTACATTATATTGAGCAATTTCCTCACAACTCTAGCACCTATGAGTCAGTCTTAATCTTTCTTCACCATGTATGCAGAGTCTGCATGTTGTCTGTGTGGGATTGCTTCTGGTATGCAGGTTTCTTTCCTCCTCCAAAAAAAACAAAAAAAAACATGGCGATTGATTTGCTTTCCTAAATTGTCCACATATATTGCATTTGCCTTCATTCTTATTGTCAATATTGTGGCTGGAAACAGTCATGCACACCTGTTCCAAATCTTTAGTGGGCATTATATTCATACACCGTGTTATGAACTGTATGTGCCAGGTTTGTTATATGACACTGTTTTCAAACAAGTGTCTATGAATAGTTTATTACACATGCAATAAAACATCTTCCCTTCTATAGAACCTATATGATTGATATGGTATCTTTCAGCACCATCAGGCTTAGTGGACAGGATGTGTGAAACACTGTGGAGGGCCCCAGTTAGATTAGCATGGAAACTCATAATCCAGTGATGTAACTTGTATTGGGCTTAATCAGCATATATATTGGCAAAGACAGAGCAGCTATTCTTTACATATGTTGGTCCCAGTGGTTATTAATGTCCTTGTCCTCATATCCCAAGCTACCGTTCTCTGCCTTGCTGATGTTGTTGCGGTCTGTTCTTTGACCTGTGATTGGTTGTTATGACTATTAAAAAAAAAAAAACACAAAGAGTACCAACGGTTATCTCAAAAAGCTTTACTTTCACTATTAGACATTTGGTACATCGGCTTTTCACCTTCAAGGATACAAAATTGTGCTTATGCTCACAATAAATACCAGGTGAACCCTACCATAAGTTAAATCTCATTACATTCTTAAAGTGCACAGTGCCCATTACAAATGAAACAATCCTCTATATACATTGCTTTCTTGTTTTACATTTTTATACCCATAAATAAATAAATATATAAACCTTCATTTTATCAAATTGTCCTGAAATTACTTATTTGAATAGCTGTTAACAGAGTCATTAACAAATTTATGTTAAATTTAAGTTAACCTCCAAACTGAGACCCTTTGGATAAAGTGTACCAAAATTCAAGATCATTTTACTCTCTAATAAATTTAATTTCTGACTTATGTCACCCCCATATGAAATAGGTTGGGCCAGTATGCTAAAAAAGAATGAACTATCCTTTCCAACATATATATTAATAAAATGTTCCCCTATAGGACTCCTGAAATTTCTACTACAAATATTACCCAAATGCTCCATGATCCTAACCTTGACTGTCCCAGTTTGCCCTGTGTACCATTTCGTATTATAGCAACCACACCCCACTATATACACTACTCCACAGGATTTACACATAAACCTACCCTTAGAAACAAATTTACATCCATTAATAATACTACTAGAAATATTCCTCAATTTTCCACACACTCTGCAACAATGACAAGCAAATGATCCTCCCAATCCCTGGGTCACACTATACAATGGCATGTTTAACTCTTAAATTCAAATACCTTTTGTATGAAAATTTAACAACCCCAGGAAATAAATCTCCCACTTTGCTCAACAACACCAACACAGAAAGAATGTTCCGTACAAGATTTATGGAAGATATTAGGGATATAAAAAACTGCAAACAGGAAAAGGTGATTTCTTCTCATTTTATGTTGATGCATAATAGTGATTTTTCACTACTGAAAGGAAGTGTTTTAGAAAAAATTTATTGTTTTTATATCAGTGATGATGTTTTGAAAAATTTTATATAAGAATGTATTTATATTCTGAAGTTTAATACATTGCTTCCTATAGGTTTTAATAGTGAACTAAATTGTGTTCTTTAAGATAATTGTGTTCTAATGAATTAATTATGTGTTAATTAGTGTTTGTGATGAGTATGAATGAAGTTCTTATGGTGAATGTGTTATTCCAAGAAGGTGTTTTTCACCGAGGCGCTAGAGTAAAGAAAGTATTATTACTAAGCAGTTTGAGTTCCATTCGTTTCGTGGTTGCATAAATAAATTTTCCACTGTTTCATCCAAATAAACAATGTGCCAGAATTTCAAAAGCAATTTCCTCATAATTCCAGAAAATAAGGAATATCTGGACACAAAATACAATTCTTTACCAGAGTACATGGGTTTCAAATTCTTTATAATACAAAGCTTTTTTCCATCAAATTTTTTTCCATGTGCTCCCCTATCCTTTTCAAAAATACACCTCAAAACTTTATCCAAAATGTCTTCATTATAACCCCTCTTAATTAAACTTTTTAATTTATCCAAAATATCTTCATTATAACCCCTCTTAATTAAACTTTTTTTGCCCTCCAACAAAAATTCTATTTTATATTTATTTTCTAAAGTATTACGTGCAATCCACTTAAATTTACCTAAAGGTAATGATTCTATAAGCTAGGAGAGATGCATACACGCAGCATGCAAAAAAATTATTAACTGCAGTGGGCTTCCTGAATGGTCTGTATTGAACATTAAATGTACTGCCAACATAAAACTCTACATCCAAAAATTGAATAGAAGAATTGCTCTCCACCATAGTAAATTTCAAGCCATGGACATTATTGTTCAGTTCTACTAAAAACTTTCTAAACTCTGAAGGGTGCCCCCTACAAATAAAAAACAAATAATCAATGAATGTCTTATACAATACAGCATGCCTTTATATATATCATATATTTTATTTTGTATCCTTGAAGGCAACAAGCTGAGGTACCAGACATCTGTTGGTGAAAGTAAAGCTTCTTGAGTTAACCGCTGATGCTCTTTGCATTTTTTTTATACTTTAGCCTGTGTGGCTGGTTTGTTGTTTTTCAAATTTGTCATGACTATCCTCAGATTCCTCACCTCTGCAGACAAACAGTATAGCCCTGTGTTCTTTAACTTTTCTAAGCTAGAATGCTTTGGTGTTAAATTGTGCATCAGTAGAGACTAGTGGCATATCTCACCCAACAGGTTCCCTTTGTTTAATTTCTCCAAGTCTTTTTGGTTTCTAATACAATGATAGGAATAGACCCCATTCCTAAGTCAGGGTAAAATTAAAATTCATGAAATTAGTATTGTTTCAATCTTTGTTGCTAGCTAAAAGTGCTCTTTACAGCACCCACAATGTGCCAGAACTGACTCCTTCTGCAGTTTATATGGAGTTACATGTACTGGTACCATATCTAAATATGGCTGTAGATTATTTTTTATTAGATACATTACTCCTACTACTTTTGGTACTTTCTGGGTATCTTTCTTTCATATTGCTCTTGTTTCTGCCTGCAAATCCTATCCTGATATTTTATGACTGTGTGTCTCTCTATTTGAGAGACATTATAATCACTACGTTTAACAATTTCAATGATCAATGCTACTTTTGTCTTTATTCATGGACTACTATATCAGGTTTTATCACACCTATTTTTGAACTGTTGGAAATGGGTGATCGCATGTGATGTACACTTCATCATTCTCTATAATGCTTTGTGGGTCATGTTTCCAATGTTTCTAAGCTACTTCAATATTGTAATGTTTGCATAATTCCGAGTTTAACCATCTTGCCAGAGTATTATACCTTTCAGTATACAGGCCCTTTGCCATTAGTGTATCACACTCAGCAACAAGATATGCGACTGTTTCCAATTCTTTTTTACAAAACCTGCATTTGTCTGTTTGTCCTACATGTTCAATGGAAGTTTGCAAATCAGTTTGCATGTAGTCCACTATCCTGGGCTGCCAATATTCATCTTTCATCTTTTGGTTTAAATTCGCCTCTCCTTAACCATTCCTGCAGCAGATCCCGATCAACATGAGGTTTTGCCAGGAGTTCTCTGTACCTGCAACTATAGTTATGCTTTTTCCACATTTCTTGCCCTTTTGTCTACTTTTCCACCTCACTCTTTTGTTTGTTTTTGGCACATTCAGTTGCTGACTGATTTTATCTACTTCTGGTTTGATTTCCATTTAAGCTTGATACTGATAAGCTTCTGCACTGTATTTGGATCTTAGTGTAGCATTATTTTAGTCCACTTGGAGCGCTCTTGTAACTCATAACAATGTGTATATAAACATTTACATTTATATATATTTTCCATAGTTTTTTCATAATTTTTATCACATATTTTAAGAGTTACACTCTGTCCACCTAAATGCAGTTATTTAATGTGTCTTTATTTGTGCACAAAAGCAGCTATAAATTTTTGTTATTTACAGGTTTTCACAGTTGCTGTTTTTGTATTTGACTTGTTGCTGATGTCATGTGTTCAAGCTTAATTACTTAACTACTTATGCAATACCATTGGTTAATGTTTTTTGAAACCACCATGTGGTCTGTATTAAAGTGAGCACTTGTGCTACTGTTGTAGGTCTGAAGAAGTCTTCTAAATTAAGATGAAAAGCGCTTAACCATTTATTTTTGCATCCTACTGTTTAGTTTCAAAGTAATAAACCTGTTTTTACTTTTTTTCGCTTTGGAGACTTTGTGCCCTTGAGCCTTCATTTGTTTCCTGAGTGACTGTTTGGAATTGTTTGTTTGGATTCCATATTAGATCTTGCTTACTTTCTTTCCCATGCCCATGCTTCTTTTTTGTACCTTTCAAAAATCTCTAGTTTTGTTCTTTATGTTTTTGTACTTTGTCAGTCACTTCCTTTTCCAAACAGCACAAGGTTTCTTTGTTTATATAATGCTTTTTCATGAATCAGTTGTATTAATGAAAACATGTTTGCATTTGAAGCTTTTGACAGTTTTTATTTTGCAACTATTTTTCTTTCCTCTGATTTCTCTCATAACCTTTTTGTATATCTTCTATCTAGAAATTCTGGGCTTCTTGCATAATAGTAACAATACATCATTTCTTTCTTATTCTCAATAGTCTACTCTATCATCTTTATGGCTCTGTTTCGGCCTGTCAAGTTTTGTGTTTTTTGTGGACTACTACTTTCTTCTACAACTGGGAAGCCATCCTCCCTCTGAGCCTGGCCTAATCCCATTGTCGGAATGTTTCCATGTCTTGCAGATTCTACACTTGTTATTTTTTTCCAGTCCTGGCACCAGTGTACCTACCAGGATTGGGTACTTTTTTATCCTGGGTCTTGTGCACCTAGCTATCTTTTTTATTTTTTAACCTACTTCTGTCCGTGATATATAATATATGAAATCCAGTCTATATATCATTGTCATCTTGGTGAGAGTTTGTAAAATCCGGGTGCACCTCATGAAAGTACTCACCATACAGGTTCCTTCCTTTTTTAATTTCTTCAAGTCTTTTGCCTTTCTAATACTATGATGGGTCAAAGTACAATTAAAGTTCACAAAATTAGTATTGTTTCAATCTTTGATATCAGCCAAAAGTGCTCTTCACAGCACCGGTAGTGTGCCCAATAATGACTCCTGCAATTTGTATGGGGTTACATGGATTGGTAATATATATCTAAATATGATTGTAAATTATTTTTTATAAGACCCGTTGCTCCTACTATTATTGGAACTGTCTGGGTATCTTTCTTCCACATTGCTCTCATATCTACCTGCGAATCCTGATATTTTATGACTGTGTCTTTTTATATGCAAGACACTGTAGTCACTGGGTGTAGCAATGTCAATGATCGATGCTACTTTTGTCTTATTTTCATGGACCACTATATCTGGTTTTCTTGTATCTATCTTTTAAAATGTTGGTAATGGATGAGTCCATGTGATGTGGTCTTCATTTTTCTGTGATGCTTTGTGGCTCATGTTTCCAGTATTTTTCAGCCACTTCACTACCCTACTGTTTTCACAATCCCTAGTGCAATAGTCTTGCCATATTATTATGCCTTTCAATATGCAGTCCTTCTGCCATTAGTATGTCACAACCAGCAACAAGGTGTGCAACTGTTTCCAATTCTGTTTTACAAAACCTACATTTATTTGTTTCTTCTACATGTTCAATGGACTTCGTAAACCAATGTGTATGTAGCCCACTGCCTTGGGTCACCAATATTAACCTGTCATCTTTTGGTTTGAATTTGCCTCTCCTTAACCATTCCTGTGTTCGATCCTGATCAACATGAAGTTCTTCCATGAGCTTTCTATACTTGCAACTATATTATTTTTTGCCTTCTCATCTGATCCTTCACCTTATATTCTTTCTTTTGTTTTGTTTTTTTTTGGCACATTCAGTTGCGGTCTGATTTTTATCTACTTCTGTTTTGATTTCCATTCCCGCTTGATGCCGATATGCTTCTGCTAGACTAAGCAGTGAAGTCATCTTAGATTTATTCTCCTCATGTTTCAAAACTTTCAGTACATTTGGGTCTTGTGAGGTCAGCAGATATGTGTGCAGTCCCACGACTGCAGATCTATACATGTAATCAATTTCAAGGAGACCCATACCTCCTTAGGAATGGGGAATATATAATCTCGGTATGCACTGATTTTTATAAATCATTTGATGAGCATTAAGCATCTATCTTGTTTTCCTATCTAATCTATCCATCACCTTTTGGGGCCAGTCAATCACTCCAAAACTGTAATTTAGGACAGGAAGAGCAAATTGGTTAATAGCTTGAATTTTGTTCTTAGATGTCAGTGCTGTTTTCAGAATGAATTTAAGTATTCTAAAATATTCCTTACTCAGTTTTATTCGCATTTGTTCATGATTTATTGTTGATCCTTCATCAATTCCAAAATATTTATACATTCCCTCTTGCTCAAGTTCTTTTATATCACATTCTTCCTCAAACTGATGTTTTCTTGGTGCTGCAGCTTTCCTGCTTTAAAGGTTGCTTTTGCGCATTTATCAAAACCAAATGACATTCTTATATCATCTGAACATTTTGATTACTTGCAGTTGTGCTTTTAGTTCCTCATCTGATGAGCTATACAGTTTTAAATCATGGACAGAGAAGATGAAAAGTCTTTACACTTTGTTGTTTTCTAGGTGCCAAATTATAGCCATGGCCTAATCTGTAAAGTAGACAGCTTAATGGGTTAAGGGCAAGACATAGTGGTGATAGGGGGGATCCCCCTTTGAATGTTTATCCCTGGAATAATAATTTGTCCTTTATCATGGCTTAATTGCAAAGTGGTCTGTCACTGTTTCATGATCAGTATAATGTAATCGATCAGTGTAGGGTGGATCTTATACTTTTTAAGCACTCTTTTATTCATGAATGTGGGATACTATGAAATGCTGTTTTTGTAGTCAATCCATGCTATACTTAGATTCTTCCCCTTTTTACAATTCTCCACTATGACTTTAACAACAAATTATCCTTTGTTCTGCATTACTTTTTTTATTGCCCTTTTGTTCTATTGCCATGACTGAGTTTTCTTCTAAATGACTATAAACTCTGTTGGCATCAGTTCTGATGTAGAGTTGATATGTAGTCAGAAGGCAAGTTATTGGTCTATTATTTTTAGGGTACCTTGCAAGTTCACTTTTAAGTAGGAGGATTGTTTTTTCTGTTGTTAACCAGGCTGGTGTCTGTTCGGGGTGCCCATATAAATAGTTATTACTAATGGATACATTTTTGTGCAAAGGTCTTAATACTTTTAACCAGAAGTTAAGTACTGCATCTGGGCCTGGGGTATTACAATTAGCGGCTTTTCTTAACTTTGTTTCAATCTCTCTGGCTGTTATTTCATCCCATTTCATATCCTGTACCTTTAAACTTTCTTTTACTTCTATCCATTTATCATCTTTGTTATGTTCCACAAGATCTTTGTAAATGTATCCATTTCTTCTTTTTCTGTCTTTCTGAGTATTTTTGTTGATATATTCCCTCTTCTATACTCTTCTAACAGTGACAATTCTTATCTTCGTTGCTTTATAGTTTTCTCTATTCGATACTTCCATGATGGTATTCGATGTCTCCCCTTCCTTCCCCTCACTACCCTGTGTTCTTATGGTAGGACTTTATCAGCTATTAATTTAGCTGCACAGTAATATATCCTGTTTACTTTTGTTATATCGCATAGATCTTTATGGACAGTCCTAATTACTGTGTTCATTTATTTTATCAGACTTCTAACGTTTTGGGTTTTATTGACCTACTGCAGTCTATTTCTTTCACTGATATATGTCTATATATTTCCATTAAATCAAGCAACTCTTCTCTTACTTCATTTTCTTCTAAACTGAGGGCATATTTTTTTTTTGTTCTCCATTTCTTGTGTGCATTCTATAGACAGTTTTATAGCATCTTCCTGTGGCACATTCCCCTCAGTTTCATACTGTGTCATACACTGTCATGTGGGAACTCACTGGACTATCACTCCTCAACATTGACTGCATCAGAGTTGCCAGTTTCCTGTTCCTTCCCTTGCTGTCCAGCTTCAAGTGAATGTTTATACTGGTTTCCTGTGAAAGGCTCCAAAATATCTTCATATGGCAGTTGACCTGTTGTTTCTTGTTCCACTGGTTTCTTTTTAATTTGGATGTCCATTGCTCTCTCTACTCTGATGTTTTCTGAGTTAGATTTTGTATTCTGAATTGTTCACTTCACATGCACTCCATAACCTCAGTTTTTATTTCTTTAACTTCTCCATTACTAATCTTCATTTCTGCTTTTCCTCTTTGTCTTCTTATTTTTTGAATTGTAAAGCTTTCCATGTCTGGATTCCTTTGTCTGCATTTCTCATCAAATATATTGGGTGCTGATCGTTTTGTATAGATTAGTTTTGTTTTCTCCTTTGCATAAATATTACATCTATTTTCCTGTCCCACATCCATATTTTTTCTTCAGATGTCTCCTCATCTTACTGTTTCTCCTTACTTTGGGAATCCTTCCATCTTATTGTGATATAGCCTGTGTTTGACCTTCTATACCAGATCCTTCACTTCACAGGCATTCCAGAACTTCAACTTGTATTTTTTTAACTTCTACTTTACTAATCTTCTTTTCTACATTCCATCTTTGTGATATTATTTTTTGATTGTGAACTTTTCCATATATGGATGCCTTTGCCTTTATTTCTCATTGAATATCTTTGGAGCTGCCTTTTTGTATAGATTAATTTGGCTTTCGATTTTACATAGATATTGCAACTTAGAAAATTACTCTTTCTTTCCCATGTCCATATTTCTTTTTTATACTTTTCAAAAATCTCTTGGTTTTGTTGTTTATATTTTTGCAGTTCCTCAGATGCTTCTTTTTCCAAACAGATCAAAGTTTCTTGGTCTATATAATGTTTTCCATAAATACGTTGTATTAAGAAACACAAATTTTTATGGATGATGTTATTTCCTGAGAGGACAGTCCATCATCCTGGTCTGCTCCCACTGGTGAGAGAAAATGTATACTCACCTCGGTGCCATTACTACTTTGGCAGTTATAGCAGAATAAGGTGATATGTGTATCCTACAGGCTGTGGCTACAAATCAATAGTTTGAATTTTAAGTTAGGCTACAAGTTATATAGTAATATGCACACATGTAACAACAATATGACATCTACATGCAGCTCACTTAATAGACTGATAGTTGTGTCATGCACAACTGTTGATAGCTTTGTTATATATGAAAGATAGTTGTAAAGCATGCTAAAATAATTGCATACTTATAAGAGGTATTACATGGAATACAAGCAAATGCATTATACCTGGTTAATATCTTTAGCTGACACTGCAGAGGCATCCCACCCTCTAGGACTTCAAATATTTGTAGGTAAATACTTCAGAAAACAAGTAATCCAAACAAAATACCTCTGAACCACTGCACTATCACACAAGGCCTAATTAAAGGTTTAATGCTTATGTCCAAGACAGGTATTTCTCAGAGCTAACACAATATGAGCATTGACAACTTTTATAACCCTCAGTCTTTATTAGCAAATTAGTCAATTAAAATAATTTAAGTTCAGTTATGAAAAAATAATGAATTCACTAATTTGTATGTTCAATAAACAAATAAAACTAGAAACTATTGTTTTAAAATATATACAAAATTATAATCCGGCTGATTTTATTTTCAAAACATTATTGTAAGAGAAATATCTTTAATATCAGGAAAAACACAAGCATTTAGCTTCAATTGTCAGTACAACTCCTTCATTTCAATAATTTCTGCCCATAGTCCACCCCTGAGATTTACATCTACTTTCTCTAATACAATAAAGCAAAACGTCTTTGGGTGTTTGTAAAGTGCAATTTTTAAATTAGATTGTGTAAGATCATAAATATGTTCACTGTTGCATTCCCTCAAAGTTCTATCAGTTTTCCCAGTGTAAAAAGCTACACAAGATTGGCACAGGGCAGTGTACACAATGCCCTTAGCTGAACAGTTTTAATAATGCCCTAGGTTTACTTCTGTCTTACCCACAGTAAACCTTCTACCCTCTAATATGTATTTGCAGTAACCGCAACTGGGCATTTATGCATACTCTGCGTATTTGTGTGAGTACTACAGCAGGGATTTATTTCAGGCTAGTTCTTTAAATTGAAACCACACCTATAAATGACACATGGCAATTGTAAAAATCTATCATACAATACTAGGTCCACTGCCAACAAGTCCCATTTCTTTTTAATAATATGGGCTATATTCTCACCATCCACATTGTTAGCAAGAGTTATACTTCTATTAACACTTTTTATTATTGTTTTTATCATTATTATTCATACCACTGAATTCAGTGAGTTGCTTATTGGTCCAGTTACTAGATTGCCCCAAAAATGGGACAAAGATGCCTTTGTTGCATTTTTCAATAACTTCATTATAAACTTCTTTAACTAAATCAACAGGGTATGCTCAGTCATAAAACTTGATTTTAGTTTATCAACTTTTAAAATTAACATCCCATCTTCTGATACTATACATACCAACCTCACCATTTGTCCCTTAGTGACTCTGTTTTTCTGATACTTTGGGTGGCAACTGTCAAAATACAGAAATTAATTTGAATAAGTAGGTTTAAGATGCATCAGAGAATGAAATGTAACACAAAATAAAGTAACTACAAGTTACTAGTGTGATTTGTGTGCTCAAATACGTTGGTAGTAGACCCTAAGTAACCTATAAATTCAACTAGTTAGTAATAATGACACGTCCAAAAAATGCATATATCACCCAGATGCCTATCATAATAGTTGCCCTGAATAACAAACATAGAAGTAACGACTTAATGTATGTCCCAATACTGTAGTACAATATTTGAATATAAAGGGACACAGGCTGCACCCATAGCTACCCTTGATTTTTGGTGATAGCATTCCCCTTCAAAGTACATATAATTATTGTCCAAAATCAATTTCATATATAAGGAAATCAATTTTATGTTATCTGTTGTCACAGCTCTAGCCTGCTAGAAAACCTGCTACTGGGAAATATTTTGCCAAATGGAAAAGATTTTCTGTTTGGTGTCATAATAGAGAACACGATCCATTCCAATCTGGGGCTGCACTAGTTCTTCATTACCTGTGTGACTTGCTCAACTCGGGCCTTGCATACACTTTAAGTCAAAGTACAGCTCGTAGCAATTTTTGCTTGTCTCCAACTGGATTCTCCCCTTTCTTCCTTATTTCAATTAAACAGTTTTTGAAAGGGCTGTTACATATCAGACTACCTAGAAATCAAGTGACACCTCTTTGGGATCTAAATTTTGCGCTGGAGAAGCTAACTCTCTCTCTGTCTGTCCTTTTGAACCTTCGGCTAGTTTTCCTTTAAAATATCTTATTTGGAAGACTGCTTGACTTATTGTGCAGACCTGCTAGATGAGTATTTGAAATACAGCTCTTAGTCTTCCATAAGGACAGGGTGAATCTTATACTAAATCAGACTGTTCATATCCCTCTGTTCTACCCTGAATCGAAAGATAGGTGGAAAAATAATTCTTCATACTTTAGATGTCCACAGTTAGGCTTTTTCCTGGACAAGAATGAAGTTTAAAAAAAAAAATCTAACCAACTTTTTGTTTCCCTCGATACTAAGTAGAAAGGTTCGGCCAGTATCTAGGCAAACCATTTCTAGATGGCTACATCAAGCAATTCAGTTTTGTTGATCAAACCATGGAAAAAGTTCCTCTCACAGTGTCAAGCCTGCAACTACCAGAGTAGTGGCTAGTACTGAGGCTTTTTGGAAAGGGGTGAGCTCTAGATTGATTCTAGCGGCAGCTACTTGGTCCTCAGTGCACACTTTCACAAAACACTATAAGCATGATTTAGTTTACAGAGCTAGGGCAAGTTTTTCTAAAGCTATTTTCCAGGGATTCATAGACTCTGACCCTTCTCCATCCACCATTTCTTCCTGAGCTTTGACAATCATCCCATATTGTTATGACTACTGCAACAGTGATCTAATGAAAAATGTAGTAGAGTTGTATAAATTAACTTACAATAATAACAGATCTTCACTAGATCATAGCTGCAGTACTATCATCCTCCCTCCATACCCCTTTTAACCCTGTACTTATCCTCGCTCTGGACAGGGTGGAGTATCCCCCCTTTTACTTTCACTTTTTTGACATGCCATACCATGATTTAAGCTTCATACTCCCTATTTAGGGCCAGAAAGCTCTGAGTTTTGGTGCTCCCATACATGTCTCTTTACAGAACATAAGAAGAAGCCTAAATCTTTGTAGACTAGCTAGGCATCTGATATCCTTGGCAGTATATTTCCCATATTTTATGGTTAATGCAAATGTGATCTATTCTAACATCTACTGTTATTGTAAGTTAACTTGCACAATTCTACTTTGTTCATTATAGAGGCTTCAACTGAGATTATGTGACTCAGGGGGAAGTGCTCTGAGACTCAATACAAGCAGCTCATCAAATGAATTGCTATCTCACTATGGAAGCAACCAGTATGGTGTGGTTCCCCTGAGTGACCCTGATGGTGCAATTTCAGGTGTTGCTGATCTCAGGAGAGGTGTGGTGGCCTTTGTAGAGTTGATGGCTGTCAGCTTGAGGGAAATGACGAGCACCACATTAAGAAACCCTAGTGGCACTAGAGGAACACACACCCTGTGGCATGCATGAGTAAGAGATTCTGCCATTCAGAATATGGTCTGTGTGCACTTACCAGAATTACAACTTACCACTGTGCCCATTAATGTATTTTGTACCTCCATCTATGTCTCTAAATTTTCCCCACTCTACTACACTTTGGCTGTGATATACTGTTAGAGGCATCAACATCTGCATTTTACTTTGGTTGGTATGAGTTGCACAGTTATGCACTGCACATTATACACATCAGTACACTAAATACATGCTTTTGTATGACTTGGAGACATAAAGGCTTATATTTAACTGTTCACTAATGTGAGCTTGGTACATACATCAGTACAAATTTGTCTTAAATGCATGCTTTCGCATGCCTACAAGGACACACCATTGGCTTTTCTTATACTTTGCTGTGTGGTCTTGAGCAGCTGTGTACTGAACATGCTTCATTGTTGGTGCATATCTGTCTTGCATACCTGCTTTTGCTTGGCTTGGTGTGGCATTATCTATGCCTGAATGTTGCCTTTGTTGTCATGATCCTGCACATCTTTGTACTGAAACTCTACTTATATCAGTGCATGTCTGCCAAATATGAATATGTTTTGTTTATTGTTTGTATGGTGTGCTGGATCCCTATCAATTGATTAAGTTTTCAGAAACTCGAAAGTCATATCGGCAAGACAATATGATTGAATTTCTGAAAGCTCAAAGCTTTTGAATAGATATCATGGTACAGTGAGGATCAAGATATTTACCATTTTCCTCAATGTTGTGCAATTTTGGAGTTGGTATATATAATTTGCAGGGGGTGTGTGAGGAACAGACCCCACACATAGGGGGTGTGAGGGAGGGAGATAGATTTTTGTATTTTTTTATGTTCTAGTTTTTGGAAATTCGATCATATTGTCTCGCTGATATGAATTTTGAGTTTCTGAAAACTTGATCAATTGACATAGATCCATTGCACTTCTTCTTCATGTATTATTTGTATGCTTGCTGCATAGGTGGATGCACACTTGTCATGCTGTGGTTGTGGCTCCTGCTGTCTTCACCTTTGGCAGTACAAAATCTTAGACATTTTATATGCATACATGGGCACTGCACATAGTTCTCATGGTTCATTGTCCCATTCTCACCTAACCCTGTCCATCTGCATCTGCACTTTTGCCTTCCTTGTTTCTTATATTTCTCTCAGATTAACTCCCTATTTGTTGGCTCTGTACTCTAAATCTGTTTTATGCTTCTTTACCTAGCCTGATAGCTAATTTTCATTTATAACTTGACTTTGCAAACTCATTTCTGT
Source organism: Protopterus annectens (assembly GCF_019279795.1). NCBI lineage: Eukaryota > Metazoa > Chordata > Ceratodontiformes > Protopteridae > Protopterus > Protopterus annectens. Next base: position 645,553,390 of record NC_056741.1, read on the forward strand.
CTTCCAGTGATAGGAAATGTGGTCTTGCCCACAAAAAATATTACTTTTATTATCTTAACATTTTCTTCTTAGATATTCCTCACCGACATTCATTTTATTTGTCTGTATCTCTTCTTGCTAAGTCTCACCTTTTTACTTTCAAATCACCCTGCTACTAGTGGTGGCCATGCTTTGAACAGGATGTTCCTCCAGCTAGTGTCTGGTCCACTCTTCAAATACATTATAGGGAATATTATCAGAAGCGTGTTATTTGGTCTTGTTTGGGCCACATAGAGCAGTACATTTTTTGTGGGTATATTTCTTCACACCATACATACATCAGTAAACTTTTTAGAATTGTGACATTTATTCATGTTAATGTGGCCTGTGGATTCAGCATTTGCTGCTGATTCATTTCCATGAGCTCTGTTAATTCAAGAGTTGTCTACTGCAAAGGAATCAAGGTCAGTTATTCTGGATATTGCTATTACTACTACACAATTTAATAGACAAAGTTTATAGCTTCACAAGTTGCTGATCTTTTTTAAACATTCTGTATTATTGAGAGCATGAGTGTGTTTGCAGACCTTAAAGAATGTGCCCCTAAATAGTTTCTCAATGGTCCATTTACATCGGTTTCTATGTATTCAGCATTTACTATTTCTTTTGACCTTCGTTAGTCACATTTGGTTTTAGTTCCCTCACCTCATTTATAATCATCTCTCCTCTTGATGCTTTGTGTTTTCTGCAGTCTTTCTTTACTCTCCTTTCCCTTCTGTTTTGCTCCTACTGCATCCACTCTTTTCCTTTCACTGCTCATTATGACTGTCCCTTACTTTCTGCCCACTCCCATTTCTTCATTTGCCTTTTATCACCCTTTCTTGGCTCTTCTTTTCCTTTTGTATTGGGCCTATTATATCTGCTCTCACTTCCACTCCCCTTTATCACTATTCCTTACTTTCTGCCCATTCCCATTTCTTCATTTGCCTTTTATCACCCTTTCTAACTCTCAGTTTTTTAAGGATTTCCTTACTACAGCTATATTGCTTATTCTTCATCTCCACTTTTCAGTTTCTGCTTTGCAATTCTCTGTCTCCGTGGCAGAAGTAACACTTGTTTCTTTATTCTCCTTTTTTGTCTTGTCTACTGTCTGGATCAAATAGAGAACATTTATGTTTTTTATTATCTTGTCCCTTATATTTATCTATTCTTCTTCTCCAGTTTACTTCCATATACTTTTTTTTCTCATTTATAGCTCTAGAACGTTTACTAGCCAACATCTGCTTACCCATATTTGTATCACATTTTGTCTTCCTTTCTGCTTTCTCTCTAGAATGCCCTTGAATGTAGAACCATCTATGGAGTATCCTGTACTGTTGGTCCTATATTGTTATAGTAGCTTTACTGTTTCTGCAGTCCTTATTGCCACTTCCCTACTCTTCTTAGTTTCCCAGACACACTTCTTCCTTAAGCTGTCTCACTGTTTCTTCCCCTCTTTCAGCTTTTCCATTTCTCTTTCTTCCTATTGTTTGGTATACCACTGAAAAATCATACCTCCTGTTCCTTTCTCCTTTCCACCACTCTGTTTTTGTTAGTGCCTTCTCTAATTTATCATTCCTTTCTTTTTATTTACCAATAGTCCTCTCTTTCTTTTTGTAATATTCTCCATTCCTTTTTTCTTTTTTCTCCTCAGCCTTACCATATCACCCCTTCCCATGCCCCTAACCATTCTACCTTCTCCTTATTCTAATTCTCTCTTTTTCACTACTGTCTAAAACCTTTCCAAGCGTCCCTATATATATATTTTTTGTTTTCCGGCACAACCCCCTTCCTCTCCCAGCATCTTTTTCCTCCATTTTTCACTTTCCCAGATATCGGTGCTTGCCTAGCACTCATCTCCTGACACCAACCTTCTCTAAACTTTCCAGCCTGTCATTTACTATCTGCTTATCTTTTCATGTATCCTCTTTTTTCCAGCTTCCTCTCTCCCAGCCAAACTCAGTCCATCTCTCTCTTTTCTTCTAAGCTGTTGTTGCATGTTATATATGTCTTTGTATAAGAAACATGACTCCTAATGCTACAAACCTGGTCACTAAAAACTGAAATGTAATTTTTCACACACACACACACACACACACACACACACACACACACACACACACACACACACACACACACACACACACAAAAAAAATAATAAGAAGAATAAAAAAAAGAATAATGAAACTCACTGTTACACTTTGCGGTCTTTTTAAAAGTACCAGAAAAAAAAATTCTAAGGCAATGCAGTTTTCAAAAGGTCAGGATTTCACCTTCCCTCCACCCCCTTCCCCATTCTGAATTACATGGGCAACTAACTTTCTACCCACCTTGGAGAAGCAAGTGTATCTATGCTTAGTATTTATGTTGATGTTCATCCCTTGGTCATTTGGGTCCACTATCAAGATCTGCTTGCCTATTCCCCTTACTTCCTTCCCTCAATTTTATCCCTCTTTTCTTCTCGGTCATGAAATTTGGTTTTCCTCCACTTTCCTCCTTTTCTATCCTTCCTATCTTCTTCCTTTCACTTCCAGTAATATATTGCTGCCATGTTAACTTATTTGCATGTCTCACTTTCTGTACTTGTCCCTTCTGTACCTCCATTCCACTCTTGTTTTCTCCCTTGTTTCCCTACACTGTCTATGCTTCCTATCTACTTTCTTTCCTGGTGTTTTCTCTCTACTGCCTTTGATCCATTTGACTTATTGATTTCTTTGTCCTGCTGTTTTCCTCCATCAGTTTTCCTTTCCTTTCTCCCTTTCTCTTTCTATTTCTCATGATTCATGTGCAGCTCTTTTCTCTTGCCTTGTTTTATACTTTCTGTCTGTCACTGTCTTGATCTGCTCTCTTCTTGTTATATCTTCATATCATGTCTGTTTTTCTCCTTCTCACTTCAGTTGTGTCATTCATTACTCCTGACCCTGCTTTTGGTTATGTGTTCTCTTTTTAGCACATAATGAATTGCTCCCAAATCTTCCTTTCACTGTTGCTAGTTCCCTTCGCTCCTTGCATGTTTCATATACCCTGTAACCCCTTTCATACACCGTCCTTTTCCTTCACTGACTAGTACAACACACTACTCCTTCCCTTTCCTGTCCACCACTGTAGGTAATGTTGCCAGTCCTGCTGTATCTTCCCTTCTGCACCACTCTATTAAGTAATTAATTTGATTGCTACACCTGACTGTGTCAGTCTGACAACATCTTATCCATCCCTTTTGCTATAGTTTTGCTCAGCTGTATCACCTATGGTTTCGATTGTTTCCCCTCCTCCGTACACAGTCATATAGTGATATGATTTATATCCTTGTTAATTTCCTTCTCTGATTCAGTGACCCTGTTATAGGTTCATAGGTTCATAGGTTTATACTAGGCTATCTGCCCCAAGGCATTTATAAGCCTAGCCTGAATTTTTGTGGCTTACGCCACCCCTTATATGAAAAAATACTGTACCCATTAGTTTGTTGTGCCTCTGTCCAGCAGTGACACAGAGATGATTCCCGGGGTAAACCTACGATCTCCCATCCACAGGTCAAGATTTCTCTTGAACAGAGCCAGTGAGGTGCTCTGCCTCACATGGACCGGGACTCTATTCCACAGCATAGGGAGTCTCTGAGTGATAAATCTATCCCTCCAGCACGTCCTATTTATATCCGTGCTAAGGTTTAAGTCACTTGCTCTAGTGGTTTTGGTGGATTTGGATTTTTTGAGGTGGAGCATGTCCATTAATTCTGGGTTGGACATGGCCTTGTATGTCAGGCACATGTCACCTCTGAGCAGACGGTATGTGGCTGAATAGAGCTGGAGTTTCTTCAATCTGGCAGCATATGACAGATTTTGGAGTCCCTTTATCCTTTTGGTGAGAAACTTTTGGGGTCTCTCCAATTGCTGCAGATGTCAGATACATCCCAAATGGGGCATTGTACTCGATCATTGGTCTGATAAGTGAAGAGTACAGGGGAACAATGACCTCACTAGATCTGGATGTGAATCCCTTCATAATCAGGTGGGCAATGTAGAAGGTCTTTCTAACCACTTTAGCAACGTGAGTGTCAAAGAAAGGCCACTGTCAACCTGGGTCCCCAGGTCCCTGATAACCTCTTCTGTGCTTAGTGGATTGCCACCTATATGGTAGCTTGGGGTTACCTTGTTTTTCCCAAAGGGTATGACTATACATTTTTGGTGTTTAACTTCAGGCCATGGCTCTGGCACCAGCTATCTGTTTCCGTGAGTCCCTTCTGAAGGATATCCGTGTCCGATGCACTTTCCACTATGGCCCAGTTTGCAGTCGTCTGCAAACTTTGGCAGCCAAAGTCCTCCCATGTTGGCCTGTACTTCTGAGAAGTAGATGCCGAACAATAGGGGCCAAGGACCGAGCCCTGTGGGACACCACTTGTGACCGGCTTGGAGTCTGACATAGCGCCAGCAACTCTAACCCTGTGGGTTCTGTCCTTAAGCCAGTTTGCAACCCATCTTGTGACATATGGTTTTACATTTAAGCTGGTAAGTTTTTCTACAATACCCGAGTGGGGTATTGTGTTGTGCAAGGTCAAAGTAGGCTGTATGGACTGCCTTTCCATCATCAATGGCCTTGGTGACTGTTTCGAAGAAGTCGACCAAGTTCAAAAGGCATGATCTTCCCTTGACGAAGCCAAACTGGGTCGGGTCCAATGTCTGCAAGTCCCCTATATCTTTGTTTATGAGCTCCATTATGATCCTCTCCATAGCTTTGCAGACTAGACTTGTTAAGTTTATGGGGCGGTAATTACCAGGGTCCGTAGAGGCACCGCCTTTGTGGAGTGGGACCACAGTTGCCGTATGCCACTCCTTGGGCACGTATCCTGTGGTAAGGCTGAGATTAAACAGCTGCCTTATGTGCGGGTTTAATTCCTCATTTAGCTCGTGTAGCACACAGCTGGGGACACCATCCGGTCCCATTGATGCTGTGTTTTTAGCTTTAGAGAGCAGCTTTCATCTGCGCATTTGAGATGTCTGGGAGGCTACACTCTGGGATAGTTATCTCTCCTTTAGGGGAGAGGGTGAAGTTTGCACTGAACCTGTCTGCCAGTATGTTGGCAATGTCTGTGGGTTCAGTGATTTTTGTATCATTTTGGACTAATTCTGAGCATATCTGGGAGTTTCCACCCAGGTTCCTAACATAGCTGAAAAAGGCCTTATGATTGTCCTTTGAATCCATGGCAATTTTCTCTCAAAATTGGCCTTAGTTGATTTTATGAGTGCTCGTATTTTTTACTAATAATGATCAGGGGTGACTTCCCTTTTATGGATTTTGTTCTATCATGTAATAGCTTTCTCCTCTTATTGTAAGGTTTGTTAATGGCTGGGGTCCACCAGACTGGACGTTTGCCCTTTGTGGAAAGAGTCTTGGTTTTATTTGGGATTGCCTGATCCATGCAGTCCTGGAGGTGTTCATAGAAGGCATTTGTAAGGGCTTCCGCAGCTTGGGTTGTGGTTTCCACTGCCTCAGGGACCTTGAAGGATACCACACCAGTCTTGAGTAGTGTGAAGTTTGCTTTAGAGAAGTTCTTCACTGTGGTCTTTTTTGTTTGGGGTGGGGGGAATGTGGATTTCCAGTGAGATTAGTTTATGATCAGATCTCACCAATGAGGGATATACTTCCGGTGTGGAGCATTTTGTCCCCATGTTTGTGATAATGAGATCTAGTATATTTTCTCCTCTCGTGGGAACAGTGACTAGCTGTTCCATGGCATTTGAATTTATGAACTCCAGGAACCATTGGGCTAGAAAGTTAGGGCTTGAGTAATGCTCCCAGTCTATATTCGGGTAGTTGAAGTCACCCAATATGATGGTGTTTGGAGATACATTTATACCCTCCAGTGTCTTCAGGAAGGCTGTATGGGGTTCCTGAGTTTGAGAGGGTGGCCTGTAGCATGCTACAATTTGTAGAGCAGTTTTGCCTATGGTTAGTTGCACCTGGATGGTTTCAGCTTATGCGTTGCCACCAACTTGGAGGTGTGGGTATCCTTTATGAATATGGATACACCCCCTCCTTTTGTGGTGTGGTCTGGGTTTTGGGGCCGGAATGCATGATATGAGGTAAAACCTAATAGTGCCGGGGTGCTCTCAGGAGCCTTGAACCAGGTTTCAGTTACAGCACAGACATCGATGTTCTCCATACTGAGAAGGGCCTCGAGTACATGCATTTTGAGATTTAGACTTCTGGCATTGAGCAACATTACCCTCAGTTTCTTTCCATTTTTGTTTTCTAGGGTGGTAGGTTTAGAATTTGAGCCTTGCCTAAAAAAGGCACTATGGGGGTGGCAAGAGCCTTAGCCAATATCCGGAATCCCAGGGGTGACAGGTGCAAGCCGTCCCTTAGCGTGGCTTGTCAAGCATGTCATCCCAGGCAGACAGACACTGGATCCCCTTTGAATGACACCAGACATTAAGCCAATTGTTAAAGCTGATCATCTTGTCTCTATATTGTGGCATCATTCTTGGTGAAGGAAGGATACTGCTCAGGGTTAGGGTCATACCTGCCTGGGCTACATAATCAGAGAGCTCCTCTATGTCTCTTTTCATGTAGTCCAGGGAGGTATCTCAGGTCGTTCACACCAGCATGGACAATGACTGTGTCATATTTGTACTTGCCGTGGAGTGACCCGAGTGCTTGTGTTATGTGGCGGAATCTAGCCCGATAGGCAGCTTACTGTGACCCTCTCCTTGTTCAGCCTGGTGAGTGGGACGTCAGTGTGTCTGACTATGGAGTCACCTATGACAAGTATGTTTGGTGTTGTATTTGGCCTTAAGGGCTGTGACTGCTTTGCACACTGCTTTTGTGGTTTATGTGTTGCTTGTGGGGTGTCTTGAGGTAGCAGTTGTTTGGGTGTCTGCTTTGCAGGCCTCTGCTGTTTAGGTAAATATTTACTCAGAGCCTCCAAGTATGTCTTTGTGTGTTTATGTGTTTGATTCAGTGGTGTGGTAGCATTATGTGAGGCTGGTTTTGTGGTGTGTGTAGTTGCCTTCTCCTCCTGTCTGGTCTTGCCAGTCCTGAGTTGAGAGAGCTCAGCCTCCAGTTTGGCTAAATAGCTGCATCTCTCAAGTATTTGTGTTATGTGGGAGGAGGAGAGGGTTGTCTGTGTACATGAGGCAGTTATAACATTGCCTCAAGATTCCCAGATTCACCAGCTGGACCGGAGAGGAGATTGACAACTGACCTTTGGACATGCTAGAATAATATTGGGAATTCCTTAATAATTGAAAACAAGAGCCAGTGGGGAGTGAGGGTGTAGTGCTTTTAATTTTTAGTGCTGACTTATATAATTGCTTTAGTGAGCAAGTGCCAGGTAACTTGAGTGCAATGTGTTACAAGTAACTAAATGCAAAAACGACAAACAGTAACTTTCTTTCAAGTGAAACAAGGAAATAAGTACAGTAAGCAATGCAGATATCACTAGTGATCCACAGAAGCACTGAGAAGCCGCGTATTAGGTGGAATTGGCTTCCAGGGAAATAACAAGCATATAAACAAAGCTAGATTCAGCAGGCCTGGATCTAGTCTATGCTAGAGCAAACAAGGTGTACCAATTTCAGCAAGATACAGTTCAAATATTCAGGCACTATAAACCTTTAACCAGAAATTCCCAGCTCAGAAGGGCAGAGCCCAGCCTCTTCTCCCACAAGAGTGCAGACCACGAACCTTTTTAATGTAAAATAACTGGCCTGAAGCCCAAGTGCCTAAACCAGAACTAATACACTTGGACACTGGGCTCTCAATCAGCAGTTCCCAACTTAGAAGGATGAAAGCTACCTGTCCTGCCACCACAGTGCTTGCCACAAACCTTCCTAATGTAAAACAACTGGTCTGAAGCCCAAGTGCTTAATCCAAAAGACTTAGAATGATAACTACACTTTAATCAAGTTACAACCAAGCAGTAATAAATACAATTGAATACTTTAGAGAATGTCTGGATTAGTGCTCAAGTTACACAAACAACGCTAGATCCAGCAGGCCCGAATCCAGTCTATGCCACAGCAAACAAGGCGCACCAACTTCAGTAAGAAGCAGTTCAGATATGCATGCACTATAAGCCTTTAACCAGAAATTCCCAGCTCAGAAGGGCAGAGTCCAGCCTCTCCTCCCACAAGAGTGCAGACCACGAACCCTCTTAATGTAAAATAACTGGCCTGAAAGCCCAAGTGCTTAAACCAGAATTAATACACTTTTAGAATAACAGACACTGAGCCCTCAATCAGCAGTTCCCAACCTAGAAGGATGTAAGCTACCTGTTCTGCCACAACAGTGCAGACCACAAACCCTCTCTGTGCAAAACAACTGGTCCGAAGCCCAAGTGTTTAAACCAAAAGGCTTAGAATGAGTTACACCAAGCAGTAATAAATACAATTGAGTATTTTTAAGATGATGCAAAAGTAAAATGAAGTAGGTAGAAACACAAGTACAGTAAAAGCAGATGGAAATTCTTTTTTTTTTTTTTTTTTTATCTGAACAAGTGCTGAGATCAAAGAAACAGATTTGAGAGCTGAAACTAGAAAACTGGCTAGTTATAAGAAAAAAAAACAAGCTAGAAGGCGTCCCTCAAACACAGAAGGGCTTGGGGGCTCAGAAGCCTACAAATAGTCTATACCACTTAACAGGAAAGGCAGGAAATGAGCTTAATTTTTTTTGTCTGTTTCCCAGATGCTCTCATTGTACACAGTAGGAGTGCCTGAAATCAGAATATGATCTCACTGCACTCAGTTGAGTGAGCAAATGAGATGAGCCCAGAGGCAGGCTGAGGGGCGGGCAGTTTCAAGGCCACTAAGATTAACACCAAAACAAAACCAGAGAGGGTGGGTGGGAATAACTGAAGAGCAGAAAAACTGCCAGTTCAGTTAAAATTCCTTCAACACAGTTTAAATCAAATTAAATACCGTATATATATATATATATATATATTTTTAAAAAGTGCAGATAAAGGTACTTAAATTCTCTTATACGTCCAGTTGAATATAACCAAGTTGTTAGCCGGCCAAAGCTGAGGTTTTTAAGCAGAAAATACTTCACAATGCACCACTTAACTAGGCAAGGACAGGAAATCAAAGAATGTGGCTACCCCCACAACTGTAATTACTAGCAAATAACAAAATTCAGCAAACACTAGCTTATGTTCAAGTTACTAAAGAGCAGAAGAGCAGAAAAACTGACAGTTCAGTTAAAATTCCTTCAACACAGTTTAAATCAAATTAAATACTGTATATATATATTTTTTTAAAAAGTGCAGATAAAGGTACTTAAATTCTCTTATACGTCCAGTTGTATATAACCAAGTTGTTAGCCGGCCAAAGCTGAGGTTTTTAAGCAGAAAATACTTCACAATGCACCACTTAACTAGGCAAGGACAGGAAATCAAAGAATGTGGCTACCCCCACACCTGTAATTACTAGCAAATAACAAAATTCAGCAAACACTAGCTTCTGTTCAAGTTACTAAAGAGCAGAAGAGCAGAAAAACTGCCAGTTCAGTTAAAATTCCTTCAACACAGTTTAAATCAAATTAAATACCGTATATATATATATATATATATATTTTTAAAAGTGCAGATAAAGGTACTTAAATTCTCTTATACGTCCAGTTGAATATAACCAAGTTGTTAGCCGCCAAAGCTGAGGTTTTAAGCAGAAAATACTTTGCAATGCACCACTTAACTAGGCAAGGACAGGAAATCAAAGAATGTGGCTACCCCACACCTGTAATTACTAGCAAATAACAAAATTCAGCAAACACTAGCTTCTGTTCAAGTTACTAAAGAGCAGAAAAACTGCCAGTTCAGTTAAAATTCCTTCAACACAGTTTAAATCAAATTAAATACTGTATATATATATATATATATATATTTTAAAAAGTGCAGATAAAGGTACTTAAATTCTCTTATACGTCCAGTTGAATATAACCAAGTTGTTAGCCGGCCAAAGCTGAGGTTTTTAAGCAGAAAATACTTCACAATGCACCACTTAACTAGGCAAGGACAGGAAATCAAAGAATGTGGCTACCCCCACACCTGTAATTACTAGCAAATAACAAAATTCAGCAAACACTAGCTTCTGTTCAAGTTACTAAAGAGCAGAAGAGCAGAAAAACTGCCAGTTCAGTTAAAATTCCTTCAACACAGTTTAAATCAAATTAAATACCGTATATATATATTTTTTAAAAAGTGCAGATAAAGGTACTTAAATTCTCTTATATGTCCAGTTGAATATAACCAAGTTGTTAGCCAGCCAAAGCTGAGGTTTTTAAGCAGAAAATACTTCACAATGCACCACTTAACTAGGCAAGGACAGGAAATCAAAGAATGTGGCTACCCCCACACCTGTAATTACTAGCAAATAACAAAATTCAGCAAACACTAGCTTCTGTTCAAGTTACTAAAGAGCAGAAGAGCAGAAAAACTGCCAGTTCAGTTAAAATTCCTTCAACACAGTTTAAATCAAATTAAATACCGTATATATATATATATATATATATATATATATATATATATATTTTTTTTTTTAAAAGTGCAGATAAAGGTACTTAAATTCTCTTATACGTCCAGTTGAATATAACCAAGTTGTTAGCCAGCCAAAGCTGAGGTTTACAGAAAAATAACATAAAGATACAAAGAAAGAAGAAAATACTTATGCAGTTATCTGTTACCTAGTTCTCTAAACAGTGGGCAGGAAAAATTCTGAATAAACAATTATACTTTAACATGTTCATACTTTCTGTTGTGATAACTTGAGTCTGTCTCTCACTCTCTCTCTGTCTGTCTGAATGATCTGTTATTTTTATTTTATTTATTTATTTTACATTTGTTGACCGGGATAGTCCGACTGGATGCATGTCCATTTTCAGCGGAGGCCTGGGGAGAAAAGCTCCAAGGGTAAGCAGACCCAAGTCTCATTAGCCTCTTATAATTTCTCTCTCTCTCCCCTCCCTATGCATATAACCATAATTTTACCAGTTTTAGCATATCATTTGCTATTGTTGAGTGCGTTGTTAAAAAGATAAAATAGCATAGCTGTTTTCTTGAGGGGTATACCTATTTCATATAGTTATTTCTTTCTTATGTTTCTATTCTGTTCTTTCTTCTGCTGTCAGTTCTACTCTCACCTTTCCTATAAGGTTAGGCAATTCAGTATAACTGAAAAAAATCCTTGTTTTCTTTGAATCACCTAAACTAGCTATTAATTTTCTGCCCTGTGTCTCCTCCATTGGCTGCTTCTGCTCATTTCCAAGATATTTTTCATTGCTTTGGAGCTACAAGTGTTCCGAGTTTAAAACTGTTGACTACATTGATTTTTGGATTTTCTACATGTAAGGTCTGGATATTTCATTACTTTTTTGTCGTATTATTTTACAGTTTGCTGTATTTTAAATGTTGCTTTACTGCAAAGATTTTTTTCTTGAAATCTTAAAAGTTGTTGGCTATGGTCAGTTAGAAAACATTCCTTTTGCATTTGTTAATTAAATAGGAACAGATCTAGATAATTAATGGAAGCAGATGAGAAACAATTTTCTTATTTAAAAGTATTCACCTATATTTTTCTTCGTCTACAAGAGCTCTGAGTTTAAAGCTGCTGTTTGACTGGATTGATTTTTGGATTTTCCCACCTACCTGCCCAATTCTTGAGCTTCTAAACTTGGTGACTTTTAGTTGCCTGCCCCAAGTGTAAATTAGAGTTTCAGACCCCTCTCAGTGCTTTTTCTACTGGACACTGATAGCTCAAATTGATAAGACACTCCCATTAGACTCTTAAAGCTTCTGTTAGCCTCTGTTTCATATCATACTATTTCAACTAGTGCACATTGGAATACTCAGAGTGTTAATCTGAATTGTGTATTTTTCTTTTCTGCATTTTGCCTTGTTTTAACCAAAAGACAAATGTGGAAAAATTGTGAATTGCTGCAGGATTTGAGCCTCATTTATTACATTTCTACTGCTTTTTTCCGACTGCATTTTGCTTAGTATAGTCTTGTAGTCCTGTAGTATCACAAACAACAGTGAGAGCATTGTGAATTGCTGCTGGATCTAAGTCTCACGGAGTACATTTCTACTGTATTTTCTTCTTTTTGCATTTTACTTAGTCTGTGAATCTTGTACTTGTAATATCACAACAGTGAGAGAATTGTACAATTGCTTCAAGCTCTGAGCCTTATATATACACTTATACCTCATATTACTGTTTACTGTTTGGCTTACTCTCCTATAACATGTGCTGAGCTGTACAGCAGTGGTCTGCAGTGCCTTTTATAGATACAGGCACCTAGAGTTGTAATTTTCCAAATAAAACTTCCTCTGCTATTTTCTCAAGTATGTTTCTGAGTTTAGAGCTGCTACTTTGCCCTTTGAGAAGCATTACCCCAAGAGTGTTGTTTTAGATCAATCCTAGAACTCTCCACCCCAGCTCAACAACTCCAAACCCTGATTGTACCGCCCATCGTAAATCACGAAAAGAGAACCCACAGCCATGGATGTGCACTTTCCTACTGTCTCTGTAGCCAGTCTGGTGGAAATGGGCATCCTGAGACAATGTTGCAATTGTCTCATGTTTACTGGCATCACCTTATTCTTAAGCAGACTGACACACTATGTGAGAGATGTAATTACATTATGCCTTTGGAGGAAAAGCTCTCGCATACAGACACAGATATCTCCAAACACATTGCCATTAATACACACACTACACTTACTATGGATCACATACATAAACTCACTTATGCTGAGGTTCTTAATTGCAATCTACCCAAACCTCAAAATCCTCCCATATGCTGCCCTTAGCAACCTCCCAAACACTCCATAAGAATAACAATCCCCAGGACAGATACAACCACATCTCACAATGTCTCATCCTCTAAGCCCTTGGGGCAAACTGCCACACAACCCAATATATTGGTCATTGGAGACTCTGTTGTGAGGCACACTGATGTCCCCCTCACCAGGCTGAGTAAGGAGACAGTGATGGTCAGTTCTCCTTTGGGGCGAGGATTTGCCAGATCACACATGCACTCAGGACAATTTACTACAAATACCAGTATTACTCTGTCATAGTCCAGGTGGGTGTTAATGACCTGAGATATACCTCACTGGACTATATGAACAGAGACATGATACAACTTTCAGATTATGTGTCCCAGGCAGGTATAAGTCTAATACTGAGCAGCATTCTACCTTCTCCAAGGATGATACCAAAACAGAAGATAATTGACTTTAACAGTTGGCTTAGTTACTGGTGTCATTCTAAGGGGGTCCAATATTTGTCAGTTTGGGAGGACATGATCAACAGACCATACTGCTTTGGCAAAGATGGTCTTCACCTGTCCCAACAAGTCTTTCAGATATTGGCCAAAACATTATAAATCCCTATAGTGACTTTTTTAGGCAATGCCAGTCTAATAAACCTTCCAACAGAGTGAATTCTATGCAGCCTAAACTAAAGGTGTTACAGCTCAACATTAGGAGCCTCAACAAGAAGCTTCAGTCCCTGGAAACGCTCCTCACACTGGAGATTGCTGACATTTGTGCAGTTACTGAGACATGGTTTAAAGCTGTGGAAGGCACCCTGGCAGTACAAGGCTATAATGTCTTCTACATAATTAGACCAGATACTGCACAAGTATGGATAACAAGTGGAGGTGTTATCAATCTACATAAAAGTAAGCACACCTCAAGACTGGTCAAACAATGTGACATACTTGAAATAATTCATGTCCAAATAACCTTAGGTAAAGTCCGATACCATAACTTTGCTAGCCATGGGTCTCCATTTAGGACCCAGTTTAGCCATACTATGTACCTGAATGTACTGGAGTCACTGAAAATTCAGTCAGATGCCATATTTGTGTTTTTTTTTTCAAATATCCCACCATAAACTGGGATACATACACATCCACTAGCATGCAGGCTTAAAGATTCTGAGATTTTGTCAATGCAAATACCCTAGAACAGCTAGTCTGCTCACCCACTAGGGATGAAAATATCCTGGATTTGGTACTCACAAATATGTGGGAATGTTGTACACTCCCTTTTGTAATGTCCTCACTGTTCTGATCAGATCACAAAGTGGTCACCCTTGAAATACATATAAAGACTGAACTCCCAGCAAACACCAGAACCTTTAAGAACTTTTCCAAGGCTAACTACCTAGTATTAAGTGATGGCATATATATATTCCAAGCCCCCCTCCCAAACTCAGAGGAAATGGTGGCCTTTGCAGAAGTGTTAATGGAAAACCTGTGCAAGCATTTAAATAACTGTATAGAAATAGCAGCACCAAACCAAAATAAACTTAGTACAAACTCCAAAAACAAACCCCCTTGGTAGACCCCAAATAATAAAATCATGTCCAAAAATAGTAAGGGATATGTCAAAAAAGACAAAAAAATCCCTCATCAGTCTCAACAAGCTACCAGGGGGATTACTCAAGTCCAGAAAAGCCAACTTCAATACAAAAATAGTCTTCCAAGCTAGGGATAACCATAAGTCACTTTTCAGCTATGTGGAACACCCAACAGTGTACTGAACTAATAGTAAATGGAACTTCTTACACCAAACTGGAGGATATCGCAAATTTGCTAGCCAATAAATTGAACTCCAGTTTCACCCCCCCACCCATCATCCCCAGTTCCCTCATCCCCAGTTCCCAACAGGAAATACCCTCTACTATTTCTCCTTCGCCACTAAAGAACATGTCCTCACTGCACTCTCCTGAGCTAAAAACACTGCATGAGTGTGTCCTGATAATATCCCAGGATGCCTCCTAAATAGCTTGAAACATGACTTTTCAGGCCCACTACAATCTTTATTCAACCACAGCCTCAGGCTTCATCCCTAGGGAATGGGGTACTGCAACGGTCATCCCTCTACAAAAAGGTAGACCATAAACACACTTAGAGGACTACAGATCCATAAGTCTGACTAGTCTTATATGCAAGGCCATGGAAATAATTATCATTAACCAAATAAACAAAGACTTAGGAAATCTTCAAACATTGGACCCATTCCAGTTTGGTTTCATCAGGGGCAGGCCATGTCAACTAAACTTGGTGGACTACTTTGAGAAGGTCACTAGAGCCATGGATGAGGGGAAAATAGTATGCACTGCCTACCTTGACCTGGCAAAGGCATTTGACACAATACCTCACTCAGGTATTATAGGCATAAATCCCTATGTCACCTGATGGATAGCCAAATTGCTCACAGATAGGATACATAAAGTTAGTGCAGGGGAATCCACCTTCTCCAAGAATACTTTTAATACTGGTGTCCCACAGGTCTCAGTACTAGGACCTCTTGTGATTGGAATATACTTCACTGAAGTCAAGGCAAATGTAGAGGGCCTTTGCCTGACCAAATCTGCAGATGACTGCAAGTTGGATGCAATCATTGAATTCCCCAAAGATGTAGATATCCTCCAGAAGGGTCTGATATTGACAAATAACTGGTGCCAGAACCATGGCCTAAAACTCAGTACAAAAAATGCATCATTATACCTTTTGGGAAGACAACCACCACTGCAAATTACAACATTGATAACATTTCCCTAAGGGAAGACCTAATGGCAAGGGACTTGGGCACTCAGGTTGACATTAACCTGAACTTTGATCACCATCACCATGTGTTCACGGTACGGAGAACAGCATTCTATGTGGTGCAATTTATAAGTAAGGACATGGCATCCAGATCTAAGGAGATCATAGTCCCACTATACACATCTCTCATTAGACCAATAATCTAATACAATCCACCATTTGACACTTACCTGATCAGACATTTGGAAAAGCTAAAATGGCCTCAGAGGTTCCTCACTAAAAGAATACAGAGCATAAATAATATGTTCTATATGTACCACCTCTAAGCCCTGTCCCTGAACGTGGTTTCCTACAGATTACTGCAGATCAATCTGTGCATAACCTACAAGGCATTCTCCAGCCCTGGTGGATCTTCTGCATATTTGCAAAACAAACAGCACTACAATTGGCCAGTCTAAGGAACTTAACCTTGTCTGTGACATAAACAAAAGATGTTATAGGGACAGGTATGTGTCTCAGAGATTATCCCTTCTCTAGAACAGACTCCCCATTCATGTTAAACAGAGCTCTTCCCTAAGCCTATTGAAATGCAGTTTGGACCAATGGAAGGGAAATCACAAATTCACCCCTGGCTTGTCACCCACGGCCCTTATAGACAGTGGCAGTTTGTCGATGGCCTAAGGCACAGGCATATACCATAGCCATTGTAGCCCATGGGCATTGGTAATTGGGAAAATTGGGGCATGAATGGCTAGGTGTAAAAAGGCTCTAGGACTGTTAGACTAGTAGCCTCCTATGATCCTATTCAGTACAAGCCTCTGAACCTCTGAGCATTAACATTCATAATGCTCCTCTTTAAAATTCATAGCAGAGGTCAAGTTTTTTACAATAGGAAATATTTATGTACTGGTCCCTACATACCTAGTGATAAGAAATCTTTGTATAAGCTTTAGTGTATCTAATTAAGTATGTACTCATAAACAGTACTAATTTTGTGAAGAAATAATGAAGTCTGGGGGGAGCAAGGATAAATCCAAGGGCAAAAATCATAGTGCTATCTCTAAATCATAGTGGTTGACAGGTACGGTTTTGTTGTTACTTCTTTCCTTAGGTTTCAGATCCTGTGTGTTCCCCAGAGGGTGCAGCCATAAAATTCCATTTTGAACTCATAAACTCTTTTTACTGCCCCTCCCCAAACCTACTTGGCATTAAATAAACTGGACACGTATTTCAAAATGTTGCCCCTAGCAAATAATAAAAGCACACATCATTTTCAGTGGCTCCGTCCAAAACTATTAAAGATATTATTTGTATATTAGTAATACTCTTTGTGAGCAAGATTTTGAGAGAAAAGTCGCTAAGGACTCAAAAGACAATCATAAGGCCTTCTTTAGCTATGTTAGAAACCTGGGAGGAAACTCCCAGATATGCTCAGAATTAGTTCAAAATGATGTAAAAATCACTGAACCTACAGACATTGCCAACATACTGGCTGACAGGTTCAGTGCAAAAAGGAGAGATATCTATACCAGAGTTGTAGCCCCAAACATCTCTAACTCAGGTGAGAACTGCTCTCCACAGCATCCATGGGACCAGATGGTGTCCCCGGTGTGTGCTACTCAATGAGGAATTAAACCCACAGTTAGGGCAGCTGTTTAATCTTAGCCTCACCTCAGGGTACATACCCAAGGAGTGGTGTCCATCAGCTTGACAAGCCTGATCTGCAAAGCTATGGAGGGATCATAATGGAACTCATAAATAAAGACATAGGGGACTTGCAGACTTTGGATCCAACCCAGTTTGGCTTTGTCACAATACCCACTCAGGTATCATTGAAAAACTCATCAGCTTAAATGTAAACCCATACATCACAAGATGGGCTGCAAACTGGCTAAGTGACAGAACCCACAGGGTCAGAGTTGCTGGCGCCATGTCAGACTCAAAGCCTGTCACAAGTGGTGTCAGTCCTGGGCCCACTCTTGTTCGGCATCTACACAAGCAAACACAGGAGGGTTATGGCTGACAAAGTTATGACTGAACACATCTGACACAGATATCCTTCAGAAGGCTCTTATAGAAATGGATAACTGGTGCCAGAGCCGTGGCCTAAAGTTAAACACCAAAAAATGCATAGTCATAAAAACAAGGTTACATATAGGTGGCAATCCACTAAGCACAGAAGAGGTTATCAGGGATCTGGGGACCCAGGTTGACAGTAACCAAGTAGTTAGGAAGACCTTCTACATTTCCCACCTGATCATGAAGGGATTCACATCTAGATCAAGGAGGTCATCCTCATCAGACCAATGATTGAGTACAATGCCCCATTCGAATGTATCTGACCCGACACCTGCAGCAACTGAAAAGGATAAGGGGTCTCAAAAATATGTCTTATGCTGCCCAACTGAAGGAACTCCAGCTCTATTCAGTCACTTACCGCCTGCTCAGAGGTGACCTGTGCCTGACATGCAAGGCCATGTCCAACCCGGATTTGATGAACATGCTTCACCTCAAAATATCTAGATCCCTCAGAACTACAACCTTGACACGGTTATTAATAGGACGTGCTGGAGGGACAGATTCATCACCCAGAGACTCCCTATACTGTGGGACATAAATCCAACCGCTGCGGCACAGACAGAAATCTTGACCAATGGATGGGAGATTGCAGGTATACCCCAGGGATTACCTCAGTGTAACTGCTTGACAGAGGCACAGCAAAATAATGGGCATAGTATCCTTCAAACTAAAGGGGTGGCGCTAGGCTTATAAATGCCCTTGGGCAGATAGCCTAGTATGAACCTATGAACCTATGTACTTGTTAGAGGCATTAGTTTAGTCAGTTGTACGCATAGTATAGATTGAAAAGTCTGCAATGTTTCTGAGTGAAGCAACGGAAAAAAGTGTACTCAGCAGAATGCAAAGAGGATGCCTGGCTACACCCTTAGGTTACCCTAATTGCTTTCCTCTGATTTCATTAATCTCTATCACTGTAATTTACCAGGCCTCATTTCCTGTTCTGCAGTGTGTTCATCTCCCTCTGTCTTTGCATCCAGTCACATTTTGTTGTCATTCTGCCCTGTGCATCTCCTTAACAAATCATTGTGAATCCTCTCTGTGTCTTACATTTTTGGTTCACCATCAGCAATGATAAAGTGTTTGAGCGACTGAGTGGCTTTTATTTTTAGTTCAGTTACACCAGCACCATTCTGTCTCACTCTCTAAAATTGTTGCAAGTCTCCATTCCTCCTTAGATGTTGCTTTCTTTTTTTTTTTTTTTTTTTAATACTTCCACATCCTCAGGTTAGCTGAGTAGCACAAACCACCTACTTTTTCCATGGACAATTAGTCTCAGTATAATGTACACTTTTACAGCATCTGAGCCATGTCAGTGAGTGTCAAACTTGGTCATACACCTTCTACCTGATATTTAGGACTGCAGAGTAATCTGCCATTATCATTATGTCTGTGTCCTCATTCATGCTTAGTTTTTTTTTTTTTTGTTTGTTTTTTTTGGCTGTCATTAGAACCATTTTCTTTGTCTTGTAAGCAGCATGGTGCAGCACAAAACTGACCTTGCATGGCTGCCGCTTGTTGCTTTATCCATAGTACAGTTGGCCCAATGCACTTAAAAACATAATGTGCAGTCCGAGAGAAAGAATGTGCATAATACTGTAACACACAAGCTGGAGTACAGTGCAGTTCAAGGACATAAGCTGTGATACTGCCCCACTGTGCAGATAGATGCACCAGGATCCAGAAAAATACATTCTTCTACTGTCCTGCTTTGCTCTTACTAAGTCAGAAATTGTTATTTTCCTATAAGCTTTGAAAAACTATATAAAACCTACAATTTTTGTTCAGTAAAGTAGATGTAAATAATGAAAAACTATAAAAAAACTTACACTGGTTTGTCGGTACAGATGCAATAAACATATGAAATTTGCATTTTTTTCTGTAGAACTGCAGTAAAACTTTGAAAATTGAACTGTTTCTTTCATTCTCTGACACAGACACAGACACACACACACACACACACACACACACACACACACACACACACACACACACACACACACACACACACACACACACACACACACACACACACACTCATGCTTCACCATGTTTTCTGTTTTAAGCTGTGGTACCTTATTTGGGGTTGGAACATTCCCCTTATCTAATCAGCTTTGATTTGGCAAAAATTATTTGGAGTAAAAATTCCAGCTCAGCAGGAAGTAACGGTTAGTAAGTCTTTATGTGACGCAACGAGGGGAATAAGTCTAAGATGACAGCATGACAGTAGTAACAAAATATTTCTCAGTACTGACTAATTCCAGGACACCTCTCTGTGGTTTCTTGATGTAAAAGAACTCTTTCATTTGAAAATCAGCTTATCAGTTATTCATTGAGTCTGTGCTTTCCTCTTGGAGTGTGAAGAGGATTACAGAGTGGAAGACAGGCTACCCAGAGACAATGAGTTCATACCTATAAATTTTGCATGTAGAATTGTGGTAATTGCTTAATTGTCTTAAAAGTCATTTGCAGTTTGTGGTAGGTAGAACCAGCCAACTGATAGCCATTATTTTCTTATACCAACTGTCTATTCAAAATCCGTTTTTTTTATTCCTGTATATGTTTGGTTACATATTAAATTTTCAAACTGTACTTTCTTTGAGTGAAGAGTTTCATTATTCAGTTTCAAACATTATTGGCTGGTTGCTAGCTTATTAATACATATAAGGGTTTTTACAAAAGAAATGGTGAATCATAAATGTTGGCATATGCTTTTTAAAGATATGAAAAGAGAGACTTCTTAGCTACACCTATTATAAGTTAATAGTAAAGATGGGTGATTTTAAGAATGAACAGTAATTGTGACATTGGTGCGCATATTTGTCTGGCTTGTGGTAGCATTGCCACAAAAGCAGGGAAAGCTTGTAGCACTGAAAAGATATTATTAGCCCCTTCTGGAAAGTTTGTGTGTGTGTTTGTCTGTATTATTGTGAATTCAAAGTAGTTTTAGCCACGATACTGTTACTGTTGGTAAGACAGCACAGAAAAACACAATGTGTGTTAGGTGGGTGAATTCCTAGGACTCCAGGTTTCATAACTCTTATTTACAGTTGTAGAATGTTAACCTTATGTGGCTGTGGCTGGTGCTAGTTATAGCCTAGGGTAGCAGTATTAATTTGCCATATCTTCTTAAGACTAACCTCAAGCAAATATTGTATGTTAGTTTCACAACTTGTAAGGCCCACTCTGACAATAATATTTGCCTCCACATAATTTTTTATGCATTGTCTGCAATTCTTTTTCCACTATTTATTTGATTAACCTTTAACAGCAAGCACCTAAAACTGTGTTTTTTGCTTTATTACTATTATTGTATATATACTCTTCTATATTTATGGCTGCTTATTCTGTTCTAGCATATCTGCACTGTATGCATTGTCTCTTCTATGATTACTTGATAAGTTATACAAACTTGCTCCATCTCAGTGAACTGAATAAATAATTTTAAACTGCCCTGCGTCATTTTGTTCCTTGCGTAGCTATCTTTTTAAAATTAATCCAGCATTGAACTTTCTTTGCAGTCATCCATTTAAACTCTTTTAATCATTATGTTTGCTAACATCAGTATATAAGTGAAATAAAAATATAAAATTAAACTGTACTTTTCAATAACTTTTATCTTGTCATTGTGCTTTATAATTATTTTCAGTCTTCTGGACAGGTAAATGTTCTGCATGCCTACTGTTATTCATTAGTGCTGTTATCAGTGGATCATTTAAACATTACTGCTTGTAGTGGTGACAGTAGACATATGTGTTAAAAGCAGGGCTGACTGACGTATGTAAATGAAGGAATCTGTGCTTTACAATCGTTAACTGGAGCATTTTGCATAAATGTGGATGTGACTCAGCAGAGCATAGTTGTCACACTCCATTGTTTGTCTTGGTACTCCTACATACAGATGTTCTGATACAAGTACTTGGTTTTGAATTATCAGAAGCATATAACATGTTTTTTGTTATAAGGTTGTTGCTCAGGCATGACTTGCTGAAAACAACATCACTGTTTCTGGGAGATGAAGTACGGTATTTTTTTTTGTGTGTGACTGTCTACACTTCTACAGCATCAATTATGTCTGTAACTCAATACTGTACTATTCAATTCACAAGAAAGAGTCATGAAACATGGTGAGGATCTTCATTTGCATGCCTTTTCCATACCTGGACTCTGAGTTTGTCTTATTCTTAATATGAATGGGCAGAGCTCGTTCTATACAGCTATCAGTGTGGCTGTCCAGAGATTTTGTAAATAGTTCAGGTTCATGGGTTCATAGGTTCATAGGAGGTTACCAGGCTAATGGCTGTAGGGCCTTTACAAGCCTAGCTATGTAAAACACCCATGTACCCTACATGACCATAGTTAGATGGTCATTGTAAACTGAGTGATTCTATAATCAGCACCGACTACCCCTGTCCATGAAGGACATAGGTGTCACCCCTGGGGTGAACTTATGGACACCCATCCAATTGTCAAGGTTGTGGTTAAACAGGGTCATTAAAGAGCTCTGCTTCATGTGAAGTAAGAGCTTATTCCAGAGGAATGGTAATCTCTGGGAGATATATCTGTCTCTCCAACATGTTTTGTTAATGTCACAAGATTTGCATGTCTCCAATCTAGAGGAATCTTCCCATATATATATATATATATATATATATAATGTGGGTTCCGTTCAGAAGCTTGAAATACTGAAATCTTAAATTTCAGTATTTAGAGCCCAAGAAGCCGAATCCACATAATAGCGAAAGTTTAGAAGCGCAAAATTCAAAACCTCGAATACTGGAGGTTTTGAATTTCATACTTCTAAAGTTCCACTATGGTTATGTATTCAGGTAAGTGTGTGTGTGTGTGTGTGTGTGTGTGTGTGTGTGTGTGTGTGTGTGTGTGTGTGTGTGTGTGTGTGTGTGTGTAAGGTGTTTGGGTAGGGGCTGTGGTGTGTGTCAGTGTATTTTGTTGCTGTGATGTTCATAGGTTCATAGGTTCATACTAGGCTATCTGTCCTGGGGCAATTATAAGCCTAGCCCGATTCTGTATGGCTTACGCCACCACTTGATTTGAGTATACTGTGCCCTTTTTTAAGGTTTAGTTTACTGTGCGTCTGTCTAATAGTGACACGGGAGTAATCCCTGGGACAAACCTACGATCCCCCATCCACTTATCAAGATTCTTCTTGAAGAGATTCAGTGAGGTGCTCTGCCTCACATGAATTGGAATTCTATTCCAGAGCGAAGGGAGCCTCTGGGTTATGAACCTGTCCCTCCAGCAAGTTCTATTTATTTCTGTGCTGAGGTTCAAGTCCCTCGAGCGTGTGGCTCTAAGGGATTTAGATTTACTGAGGTGGAGCATGTCCATTAATTCTGGATTTGACATAGCTTTGTATGTCAGGCATTGATCGCCTCGAAGTAGGCGGTATGCAACTGAGTAGAGCTGGAGTTTTTTTAACCGAGCAGTATATGGCATCTGTTTGAGACCCTTGATCCTCTTGGTGAGATACTTTTGGGGTCTTTCTAATTGCTGCAGGTGTCGGGTAAGGTACATCCCAAAAGGGGCATTGTATTCTATGATGGGCCTGATGAGGGATGAATAAAGGGGCACGATTACCTCTCTTGATCTAGATGTGAAACCCTTCGTGATGAGGTGGGCTATGTAGAAGGTCTTTCTAACCACTTTGGCAATATGGTTTTCAAAGGAGAGATTGCTATCAACTTGGGTCCCCAGGTCCCTAATAACTTTCTCTGTACTTAATGGGTTTCTGCCTATGTGGTAATTTGTGGGCACATTGTTTTTGCCAAAGGGTATGACTATACTTTTTTGGCATTTAGCTTTAAACCATGGCGCTGGCACCAGTTATCTGTCTCTGTGAGACCTTTTTGAAGGATGTTTGTGTCAGCTGGATAGTTGATTATGGCGCCCAGTTTGCAGTCGTCTGCGGACTTGGTGAGCCATAGTCCTCCCACGTTTGCCTGTACCTTGGAAAAGTATATACCGAACAAGAGTGGTCCCAGGACAGAACCCTGTGGGACGCCACTTGTGACTGGTTTCGAGTCTGACATGGCTCCAGCAACTGTCACTCTGTGGGTTCTGTCTTTGAGCCAGTTTGTGACCCATCTTGTGACATAGGGGTTTATATTTAAGCTGGCTAGCTTATCTATGATGCCCAAGTGGGGTATTGTGTCAAATGCCTTTGCAAGGTCCAGATAGGCTGTGTGGACTACCTTCCCTTCATCTATGGCTTTGGTGACTGTTTTAAAGAAGTCAACCAGGTTCAAAAGGCAGGATCTGCCCTTGACAAAGCCGAACTGGGTAGGATCTAGTGTCTGTAGGTCCCCAATGTCTTTGTTTATGAGCTCCATGATGATCCTCTCCATAGCCTTGCAGACTAAGCTAGTCAGGCTTATGGGGCGATAGTTTCCAGGGTCCGTAGATGCTCCACCTTTGCGGAGTGGGACCACTGTTGCTGTACGCCATTCTGTGGGCACATATCCTGTAGTGAGGCTGAGATTGTATAGCTGTTTTATTTGAGGGATTAGTTCCTCTTGTAGTTCATGTAGGATGCAACCTGGGACGCCATCTGGTCCCATGGAAGCAGTGTTTTTTGCTTTGGAGAGGGCAGCCTTCACCTGAGCATCTGAGATGTTTGGGAGGCAGCCCTCTGCCGGGATAGATATTTGCTCTTTTGGGGGGTAGGGGGTGGAGAAGTTTGCACTGAACCTGTCTGCCAGGATATTGGCGATGTCTGTGGGTTCAGTGTATTTTTTGTCGTTTAGAATCAACTCGGAACAAGTCTGGGAGTTGCATCCCAGGTCTTTGGTGTCCTGTGCAATTTTTCTCTCAAAGCTGGCCTTGGAGGATTTTATGAGGGATCGTAAATTATTGCTAGTACTGATCAGAGATGCCTTCCCTATTAGGGATTTTGCTGTATCATGTAGTAGCTTCCTCCTTCTGTTGTACAGTTTATTTATGGCAGGGGTCCACCAGACTGGACACCTGACTTTGGATGATTGGGTCTTGGTTTTGTTTGGGATAGCATGATCCATGCATTCCTGGAGATGTCCGTAGAATGCATTTATATAGGATTCTGCAGTTTGGGCTGTAGTTTCCACTGGCCCTGGGGCCTTGAAGGATTCCACTTTGGTTTTGAGAAGTGAGAAGTTCGCTTTTGAGAAGTTTTTCACTGTGGTTTTCTGGGCTGGGGGTGGGGTCGGGATGTGGACATCCAGTGAAATTAATTTATGGTCTGAGCTTACCAATGAGGGATATACTTATGGTGTGGATAATAGGGTCCCCATGTTGGTAATGATCAGGTCTAGTATGTTGTCCCCTCTTGTGGGAGTGGTGACTAGTTGTTCCATAGCATTTGAGTTTATAATTTCCAGGAATCTTAGGGCTAAGGTGCTGGAGCTTGAGTAGTGCTTCCAGTCAATGTTTGGGTAGTTGAAGTCACCCAATATAATGGT
Organism: Protopterus annectens; assembly: GCF_019279795.1. Lineage (NCBI taxonomy): Eukaryota > Metazoa > Chordata > Ceratodontiformes > Protopteridae > Protopterus > Protopterus annectens. The sequence goes on from NC_056741.1 coordinate 645,578,487, forward strand.
GTTCGGAGAGATCTTCATGTTCTCCAATGTTTTCAGGAAAGCCGAATGGGATTCCTGACTTTGAGAGGGTGGTCTGTAGGATGCTATAAACTGAAAAGCAGTCTTGCCCACTGTTAGTTGCACATGGATGGTCTCCAATACTTCGTGCAATGCCACTAACCTGGAGGTGTGGATATCCTTGATAAATATGGAAACTCCCCCTCCTTTTGTGGTTCGGTCCGGGTTTTGGGGCCGAAAAGCATGATATGAGGTATAGCCTGGTAGTGCTGGGGTGCTCTCTGGAGCCTTGACCAGGTTTCTGTCACTGCACAGATATCAATGTTCTCCATACTGAGGAGAGCTTTGTGCGTGCATCTTGAGGTTAAGACTTCTGGTGTTTAGCAGCATTACCCTTAGTTTCTTGTTCCTTGTGCTGTCTATGGGGGTGGGTTTGACTTTTGAGCCTTGCCTAAAAAGGCACTATGGGGGTGGCAAGAGCCTTTGCCAATATCCAAAAGCCCAGTGGTGACAGGTGCAAGCTATCCCTAGTGAAGCAACGTGGCTTGTCGAGCATGTCATCCCAGGCTGACAGACACTGGATCCCCTTTGAATGACACCAAAATTTTAGCCAATTGTTAAAATCGATCATTTTGTCTTTGTACTGTGGCATCATTCTAGCTGAGGGTAAGATGCTGCTCAAGGTCAGGGTCATACCAGCCTGGGCTACATGATCAGAGAGCTCCTCTATGTCTCTTTTCATGTAGTCCAGGGAGGTACATCTCAGGTCATTCACACCAGCATGTACAATGACAGAGTCATACTAGTGCATGTGATTCATTGACCTCAGTGACTGTGACTTCACACAGAGCCAGTTAAAAGGGCCTTTTACAAATAGAAAGCTTTCCTGATTCTTTGCTGTATATCCTGTATGATGCATGATGTTGATGCATTTGTACATCATAAGTTCAATAAACAAATAATCAAGAGAAAACATTTATAAAACTATGACAAGTACTGCTATTTTGTTCTCTACAAGAGTTCGTCATGACAGTCACTTAACAACATGCCTGGATGGATTAACCCTTAGCTACAGGAAATTTGGGCAACTTTATCCTGTTATGGTGGGAGGGCATGAAAATGGTAAATGTGTTGACAGTTTACAAGAATTACAACAAAAAATATTTTTTGTCTTTTCTCTAAATGTCACAGACATCTTTGATTCTATGTTTAAGTCATCTTAAACAGCAAAGTAGTATAAACAGCAAACATAAAATTTAAAGCTTAGCATTTCAATACTGTGAAGCTGCTTATCTGAATGTGTCAAAAGAAGTGACAACTGACATTGGCTGATCGAATTACTCTGTTTTTCTATGAAAGGCATGGTTACATTGGAAGCAGCTCTGAATCACCATAAATTCTCTTCCTCTTGACAGTTGAAAACAGTATCACACTTTTGCAGGTGCAGGGCTCCTGACGGCATGACTAATACTCATATAAGATTGTCAGCAGTACCTGACAGGGTAAACTACATATTTCTCTGTGTTTATGTCTGGGGTATGTCATGCAGGTGTAGGCAAATTCCTCTTTAAATTATATGAGAAGTTAAGCTTTAAAAAGTGAGTGGTCTTTCCTTTCCTTTCCTTTGATTCCAAGGCAAGGTAGTGAAAGTTTTATAAAGTACTAGCAGATTTCCAGTACCTACACAATACTTGAACCATATTTTAGGTTGAAAAGCAGCCTAAGAGTTGAGTTAAACTATAGGAGAAGGTGTACTTTTCCTTTAAAGTAACCTGTTGGTGGAAGAAGATGACTGTGAAACAGTTTCAAGTACCACAGTGGCTGATGTTTCAGCTCCATTTTAAAATTGCCCTTCTTGAACACACTGCATATGACTTAATTACATACATACATACATACAAATATTTCGAGGATGGGCATTAATGCTCTTCTGGCCTGCTAATATACCAAAACACTTGTTCACATAATAAGTGTCCAGGCTGTTCTAAAAAATATCTAAACTAGTACTTGCTTTAATGTAATTTGGTAGGTTGTTCCATGGATCAGCTCCTCTGCCAGACAACCAATTAGTATATTTCTCATTCCTATAGAATCTTCTACATAGGTTGTCTGATGATCTCTAGTACATTTTTATAACCCCAGACATTCCCAGAGGTAGTTGTCTCTAAATGCCCTGTATACCTGAATAAGATCTCTTAGATATGTATAAGAGACACTGTACACATTCAGATATTTTAGTCTTTCATAGTAACTTACATTTTCAAATCCATGGATGCCCTTGGTATATTTCCACTGTACTCTTTCCAGTTTACTCATACTTGTTGTTTTATAAGGTTTCTATATTGTTATTCCATACTCAAGTTTGGATCTAATGTAACTAACCAACATTAATTTCATCATTTCTGATTTCCTAGACTTTATAAATCTTTTTATACAACCTGTAGTTCTATAACTATTATTAACCAATTGCTTGATATGATAGAAAAACTCAAAGCTTGAACTACCCATATACCCAGGTCCTTAAATGATCTACAGTTTATATCACTGTGTACTGTATTAAATATTTGCCTTTCAATTTATGTCTCCCAAATCATATATGCTCAATTTTTAATGTAATTATCAGCATATTATTCTCCTGTGCCCAAATGGTCAAGTTAAAATACAAACCCACTCCGAAAAATAGTGATAACACTTCTTCATTTTCTTCTTTCAGCTTTTTCCCAGTTAAGGGTCACCACAGCGGATCGCCTGTCTGCTCATGATTGGCAGTGGAGTTTTTACTGTGTCGAGTTGCCAGCTAAGAACCAAAAAATAAAAAAATCATATACAACAGATTCCCTAGAGCCAGACTTTATAAAAAAAAATGGAATGAAATTAAAAACGACTAAGAGCTTTTGACGTACAAACTTATTGGCTTCATCTGAGACTCTGATGAAGCCAATAAGTTTACAATGTGCTTAGTTTTAATTCATTCCCTAATAAATCGGACTCTAGGAAGTTAGTCAAGTTCTTTTGCAGACATGCCTTAACTGTAACAAATGTAACTAGTTTACCCAATTTCAGGCACCTGCATATAGACTGTAGAACACCTCAGATGAAAAAGGTAGATCTGAAAGATACAATCTAAACAAGTAAGGGCCTAGGATAGAGCCCTGTGGGGCACCCTGACTGTAACCAAGAATTTCACCCATCCAATTGCTGTATGATACTTTTCATTTCCTATTTGTAAGCCATGCAGCTATCCATCTTATCAAGAGTACATCGATATCTAGTTATTCTAATTTATTGATCAGTTTTTTGTGTATGACCCTGCCAAATGCTGAAGTTAAATCTATATAAATTACATTATAGCACAATATTTCATTTATAGCTGTTATAGTGTTATAGAACATCATGTTACAGGTGGAAATAGCTCTATTTTCAACATATGCATGCATGCTGATATCTGGTTTGAAGTCCCAACCTATCCATTTCTGACAATCATTTTTCCAATATTAACTTCTCCATTATTTTTCCATAACATGAAAGTAGGCTTAAGGATCTATATAACTCTAGGTTTGTCCAACTCCCCTTTCCCTTAAAAACAGGTTTAATAAACGCATGTCTCCAATCTTGAGGAATCTTCCCATATATATATATATATATATATATATATATATATATATATATATATATATATAATGTGGGTTCCGTTCAGAAGCTCGAAATACTGAAATCTTGAATTTCAGTATTTAGAGCCCAAGAAGCCGAATCCACATAATAGCGAAAGTTTAGAAGCGCAAAATTCAAAACCTCGAATACTGGAGGTTTTGAATTTCGCACTTCTAAAGTTCCACTATGATTATGTATTCAGGTAAGTGTGTGTGGGTGTGTGTGTGTGTGTGTGTGTGTGTGTGTGTGTGTGTGTGTGTGTGTGTGTGTTTGTGTGTAAGGTGTTTGGGTAGGGGCTGTGGTGTGTGTCAGTGTATTTTGTTGCTGTGATGTTCATAGGTTCATAGGTTCATACTAGGCTATCTGCCCTGGGGCAATTATAAGCCTAGCCCGATTCTGTGTGCCTTAGGCCAGCGCTTGATTTGAGTCTACTGTGCCCTTTTTAAGGTTTAGTTTACTGTGCCTCTGTCTAATAGTGACAGGGAGTAATCCTGGGACAAACCTACGATCCCCCATCCACTTATCGAGATTCTTCTTGAAGAGATTCAGTGAGGTGCTCTGCCTCACATGAATTGGAATTCTATTCCAGAGCGAAGGAGCCTCTGGGTTATGAACCTGTCCCTCCAGCAAGTTCTATTTATTTCTGTGCTGAGGTTCAAGTCCCTCGAGCATGTGGCTCTAAGGGATTTAGATTTACTGAGGTGGAGCATGTCCATTAATTCTGGATTTGACATAGCTTTGTATGTCAGGCATTGATCACCTCAAGTAGGCGGTATGCAACTGAGTAGAGCTGGAGTTTTTAACCGAGCAGTATATGGCATCTGTTTGAGACCCTTGATCCTCTTGGTGAGATACTTTTGGGGTTTTCTAATTGCTGCAGGTGTCGGGTAAGGTACATCCCAAAAGGGGCATTGTATTCTATGATGGGCCTGATGAGGGATGAATAAAGGGCACGATTACCTCTCTTGATCTAGATGTGAAACCCTTCGTGATGAGGTGGGCTATGTAGAAGGTCTTTCTAACCACTTTGGCAATGTGGTTTTCAAAGGAGAGATTGCTATCAACTTGGGTCCCCAGGTTCCTAATAACTTTCTCTGTACTTAATGGGTTTCTGCCTATGTGGTAATTTGTGGACACATTGTTTTTGCCAAAGGGTATGACAATACATTTTTTGGCATTTAGCTTTAAACCATGGTGCTGGGACCAGTTATCTGTCTCTGTGAGACCTTTTTGAAGGATGTTTGTGTCAGCCGGACAGTTGATTATGGCCCAGTTTGCAGTGGTCTGTGAACTTGGTGAGCCATAGTCCTCCCACAGTTGCCTGTACCTTGGAAAAGTATATACCGAACAAGAGTGGTCCCAGGACAGAACCCTGTGGGACGCCACTTGTGACTGGTTTCGAGTCTGACATGGCTCCAGCAACTGTCACTCTGTGGGTTCTGTCTTTGAGCCAGTTTGCGACCCATCTTGTGACATAGGGGTTTATATTTAAGCTGGATAGCTTATCTATGATGCCCAAGTGGGGTATTGTGTCAAATGCCTTTGCAAGGTCCAGATAGGCTATGTGGACTACCTTCCCTTCATCTATGGCTTTGGTGACTGTTTCAAAGAAGTCAACCAGGTTCAAAAGGCAGGATCTGCCCTTGACAAAACCAAACTGGGTAGGATCTAGTGTCTGTAGGTCCCCAATGTCTTTGTTTATGAGCTCCATGATGATCCTCTCCATAGCCTTGCAGACTAAGCTAGTCAGGCTTATGGGGCGATAGTTTCCAGGGTGCGTAGATGCTCCACCTTTGTGGAGTGGGACCACTGTTGCTGTACGCCATTCTGTGGGCACATATCCTGTAGTGAGGCTGAGATTGTATAGCTGTTTTATTTGAGGGATTAGTTCCTCTTGTAGTTCATGTAGGATGCAACCTGGGACGCCATCTGGTCCCATGGAAGCAGTGTTATTTGTTTTGGAGAGGGCAGCCTTCACCTGAGCATCTGAGATGTTTGGGAGGCAGCCCTCTGCCAGGATAGATATTTGCTCTTTTGGGGGAGGGGTGGAGAAGTTTGCACTGAACCTGTCTGCCAGGATATTGGCAATGTCTGTGGGTTCAGTGTATTTTTGTCGTTTAGAATCAACTCAGAACAAGTCTGGGAGTTGCATCCCAGGTCTTTGGTGTCCTGTGCAATTTTTCTCTCAAAGCTGGCCTTGGAGGATTTTATGAGGATCGTAATTTTTGCTAGTACTGATCAGAGATGCCTTCCCTATTAGGGATTTTGCTTTATCATGTAGTAGCTTCCTCCTTCTGTTGTACAGTTTATTTATGGCAGGGGTCCACCAGACTGGACACCTGCCTTTGGATGATTGGGTCTTGGTTTTGTTTGGGATAACATGATCCATGCATTCCTGGAGATGTCCGTAGAATGCATTTATATAGGATTCTGCAGTTTGGGCTGTAGTTTCCACTGGCCCTGGGGCCTTGAAGGATTCCACTTTGGTTTTGAGAAGTGAGAAGTTCGCTTTGAGAAGTTTTTCACTGTGGTTTTCTGGGCTGGGGGTGGGGTCGGGATGTGGACATCCAGTGAAATTAATTTATGGTCTGATCTTACCAATGAGGGATATACTTATGGTGTGGATAATAGGGTCCCCATGTTGGTAATGATCAGGTCTAGTATGTTGTCCCCTCTTGTGGGAGTGGTGACTAGTTGTTCCATAGCATTTGAGTTTATAATTTCCAGGAATCTTAGGGCTAAGGTGCTGGAGCTTGAGTAGTGCTTCCAGTCAATGTTTGGGTAGTTGAAGTCACCCAATATAATGGTGTTCGGAGAGATCTTCATGTTCTCCAATGTTTTCAGGAAAGCCAAATGGGATTCCTGACTTTGAGAGGGTGGTCTGTAGGATGCTATAAACTGAAAAGCAGTCTTGCCCACTGTTAGTTGCACATGGATGGTCTCCAATACTTCGTGCAATGCCACTAACCTGGAGGTGTGGATATCCTTGATAAATATGGAAACTCCCCTCCTTTTGTGGTTCGTCCGGGTTTTGGGGCGAAAAGCATGATATGAGGTATAGCCTGGTAGTGCTGGGGTGCTCTCTGGAGCCTTGACCAGGTTTCTGTCACTGCACAGATATCAATGTTCTCCATACTGAGGAGAGCTTCGAGTGCGTGCATCTTGAGGTTAAGACTTCTGGCGTTTAGCAGCATTACCCTTAGTTTCTTGTTCCTTGTGCTGTCTATGGGGTGGGTTTGACTTTTGAGCCTTGCCTAAAAAGGCACTATGGTGGTGGCAAGAGCCTTTGCCAATATCCAAAAGCCCAGTGGTGACAGGTGCAAGCCATCCCTAGTGAAGCAACGTGGCTTGTCGAGCATGTCATCCCAGGCTGACAGACACTGGATCCCCTTTGAATGACACCAAAATTTTAGCCAATTGTTAGAATCGATCATTTTGTCTTTGTACTGTGGCATCATTCTAGGTGAGGGTAAGATGCTGCTCAAGGTCAGGGTCATACCAGCCTGGGCTACATGATCAGAGAGCTCCTCTATGTCTCTTTTCATGTAGTCCAGGAGGTACATCTCAGGTCATTCACACCAGCATGTACAATGACTGAGTCATATTTGTATTTGCTTTGGAGTGACCTGAGTGCTTGCGTTATGTGGCGGATCCTAGCGCCTGACAGGCAGCTCACTGTGACCTTCTCTTTATTCAGCCTGGTGAGCGGGATGTCAGTGTGTCTGACAATAGAGTCACCTATAACAAGAGTATCAGGTGTGTTATTCAGCCTTAAGGACTGTGGCTGCTTGGCATACTGACTGTGTGGGTTATGTGTTGTGTGTGTTTTGTTTTGAGGTAGCGTTTGCTTGGATGTCTGCTTTGGAGGTCTCTGTTGCTTAGGAAGATTTTTATTTAGAGCCTCCGAGTATGTTTTTGTGTATTTATGTGTTTGGTTCACTGATGTGGTGGGACTATGTGATACTGGAATTGTGTTGTGTGAGGTTACCTTCTCCTCCTGACTGGTTACACCAGTTTTGAGATGACAGAGCTCAGCCTCCAGTTTGGCTAAATAGTTGCATCTCTCACATATATTTGAACCTGTTTGGAGGAGGAGAGGGTTGTCCATGTACATGAGACAGTTGTAACATTGCCTCAAAATTCCCAGATTCACCAGCTGGACTGGAGAGGAAACCATTGACTGACCTTTGGACATGCTAGAGTAATAGGGAAACTGAATTTAAGATGGACCAATAGAGGACAGGGTAATCGTAGAGAGTATAAGAGTAAGTAGTGCTTATGGTTTAATAGTACTAACTTGTAGGATTACTTAATTGGACCAGTGAAGGGCCTTAGAATAAGAATATGGTGTTTAAATTGAGAGATAGAGCAGTTCTAAGGGAAAAAAGTGAACAGCAGACTTTGTGGAGCCAGGAATAGTTTAAACCCAATTAAGCGGCGCTGCCCGTTGTTGTGCTATGCTCAAAACCGCGCAAAACTGCGCAAAAGAGGGTTTTAAGAGAGGAAGATGAAGGAGTTTTGGAATTGACCCAAAATGGCCAATAAAACTACAGTTTCAAGTCAGTAACCACTCCCACAGGGGCAGGCAGGCTGCTCAATGTTTTCAACTGCCACTGATCAACAGAGAGACTTTCCTTTAGCCCAAGCAAAAAATGGCCTCACAGAAACTTACAAACAGTTCAAGAACAGCAAGCCTGTAACTGAACTTTTTAAATCTCAGAAAAGTGGGAAAAAAGCAAGATTGTTTTTTGTTTTTTTTTGTTTTTTTCAGAGATAGCAGAGGTTAACAAGTATCAGCAAGTTATAACAGTGCAGTAAATGACCCCACACAAGAGTGCTAGGCCAAAGACAGATAAAATGCAAGTTTTGAGAAAAAAACGATTTTAAAAATAAGTGCAAACAGGAAATTCAGTAAACAGCTCTAGGTTGTGCTCTAAATACAGTTACTAATGCAGAAATCAAATTTAACAAGCCAGAAAATGCTCAAAATAGGCGGCTATGCAGAAAAACTTAGCAAATAAACAGAGGAAAAATACTTAAAGTCTCAAAAGTGGCTCCTTTCTTCTCTCAGCATTTTCTCCTCTTGGTGGGTGCTTCACCAACAGCCAACAAGCCTGAAAAGACGCCAAAACCACGAGGCAACCAGGTTTTAAGAGAGGAAGATGAAGGAGTTTTGGAATTGACCCAGAATGGCCAATAAAACTACAGTTTCAAGTCAGTAACCACTCCCACAGGGGCAGGCAGGCTGCTCAATGTTTTTCACTGCCACTGATCAACAGAGAGACTTTCCTTTAGCCCAAGCAAAAAATGGCCTCACAGAAATTTGTTCTATTATTGATCATTAGCTTGTTCTATTATTGATCATTAGCTTGCCCCCCTGCTTTCATGTAATAGAGTGATTGTGTGTGTTTG